>NC_086338.1:36775097-36976319 GCF_032445375.1 Bacillus rossius redtenbacheri
AGCTGCTCCGGCTAACAACCAGAAATTTGGTTGAAAATACAATCTTCGTATACTTTTATCACACTTGGAATTATTTTAAAAGGAGTTCTACTTTAGATTTCGGGCCAGAGTTTAGTATTATAAGTGTATTTGCAACATGAGAACACACGAATTTGCTCGTTACCGAGGTTAGATGTTGCACTTCACTGGTGAGAATTGAAAGACTCGCTCGCATATTTTTTTTTTTTTTTTTTTTTTTTAGTGCTGAAGCATTACGTTCTGGATGTCAAAGTGGTCGTGTAGCACTGAGGATAAGTTAGATTCGAATCTTGAGATTCGAATTTTGAAAAATTACCGGATCGTTCTATAATTATCGTACACACCTTAAAAACACAGAAATTCCTTCGTGCAACAACAGCCTAAGTCAATTCCTTAAATTAATGCGTATAAAACAGGAGAAATATATATATATATATATATATACACACACATGTTCATGAACTTATACGTGTTAATAAAAATGGTTTGCAAGACTGTTCTTCAAAATTAAATAAAAACATAAATGTTTAATTAGGATAAGTAAGATTCGAAACTGAGATTCGAATTTGAAAACAAGAAGCATAATTTTGATATATAAAAGTAAACTAGGCTATGGTGCAACATTCGGCTTGGTGCAAACGTTTAAGGAGACCCTTGGTTACACCACACAACCTTCAGAATTGGGGGATTTGGCACCATTTTTTACCACGAGCCTCCCTTTGTGGTTGGTAAATGTGTGTATTTTGATCAGACTTGTCAATAAATAAATCAATAAAAAATAAACTAGACAATGGTGCAACATTCGGCTTGGTGCAAACGTTTGAGACCCTTGGTTACACCACACAACCTTCAGAATTGGGGGATATGGCACCATTTTTTTTACCACGAGCCTCCCTTTTAATATTTTTACTGGAATATTGTCGAGGCCTGTGGAGTTCTTTGTTTTGATTATCTTTACACAATCTATTGTTTCTGATGCATTTACTGGGTAAAGGTAAAAAGAGGATGCTATTTTGGACCTGTTTAGATTTAACTTACATGCGTCATATTGAGGGATTTGAGCACACAGCTTGTTTTGCTGTATCACAAAAATAGTTGTTTATGTAACTTAGTCTTTTTATGAGATTTTATATCTCCATTATTATCTACTATTTGTAGTTTATGTTGACTCCCTTTATATCTACCTGATTGTTAATTAATAGTGTTCCACAATGTCTTCAATTTATTTACCAAATTACAGATTTGCTGTTATAAGTGTAATTACTTTGCTTTTTTAATAATATATCTATATATTCTTTTATAATTATTAAAATAGTTTACAAATTTTGGGATTTATTATATTTACTTTTTTCATGCAGAGAATTGAGATTTATACTAGATGTCTGTATGCCTTTTGTCACCCAGGTTTATTTACTAGCACCTCGTTTAAATTTTGTTTTAGCTTTTTGGGAAAATGCATATTAAATTTAAATGAAAAAATATTCATAAATGACCTAAATTTCTCATTTAAAGATGTAGCCTACATACTTTTACAAGATAAATGAATTTAAGTGTACAGCAGTAATACCGTATATGCAATTGTTAATTAGTATAGACTACACCTAATAGCTGATTGTTTTTTTTTTTCAGCCTATGTTTTATGATGCACAGTTGGTGGGTGCCTTAAATTTTGTTCGCTTGGCGAAGACTTTTGGTTACCATTCTTACAAGATTGGTAGCCAAAGTGAAGGTAATAATGAATTATTACATTATATTTCCACTGAATGTTGTAATTTTTTGCTGATTTACAAAGGCTCATGCTTAGAGGAGATACCTATTTGATGTTTCTCTTACTTTGATTTAAAACGAATTGTTTGAGTGGTAATTATAATGGATTTATATTATGGCATGTGTATGTGCAATGCTTAACTTTTTCATTTCTTCAACTTACAACTTTTATTATTTGGTGCAAAGTTAATTTTCAAACGATATTCAATAAATAACAATTATTGCAGATGAAAAAATATTAGTTATTGTTACAAAGAAACATATTGCAATGAATATATAGTTACTACAAGTATAAAATAATTATATTCTTTCTGAACACACACAAAATAATTACTTAATGTAAAACAATAGCCTGGAATCTTGTAACAGGTAAAAATGTGCATTGTTGCGTTTTATGTGAAATAGTGCTAAATATTTTGTATCTTTGTTATTTTGACAACAGGCCTAAGGATCAAAATAGGAAGCTGTGTAAGTGGCCAGTGTGCGCAGGCGATACTAAATCACGTAAAGCGGTTAAGCCAAACTGGCCATCTCCACAAGATCATTCTGTTAGTGGGGATATATGATCTGTTGGTAAGTTTGCCCACTGTATTTGATGATCAAATCTGTCATTGCTATGCACATACATTATTATATCTACAGCCAATTTCGTTGTCCTTTCCAAGAGCGCTAACGTGGTGCACAAACAAGAAAGCTTAACATTCATTCTTGTATGTGTTTGTAATATCATCCATAACATACATTGTTTAATGTAATGAATTTATATTACTCATATTCACACTATTATTAATTAGAACTTTGATGTAGATTGAATTACATTTTGCTCATGTAAGGATTTCAAAACTAATTCTAGTTAACAAAATAAAATTTTTGTTTTTGCAATTCTTCTTTCAGATGGGGACACCCCAATTAAAACTCAGGACAGTTCTGAGGAGGCTCCTTTGATTTCTGACGATAAGAAGTAGGAGTAGTGTGCTTATTTGCACGGTTCCCCCCCCCCCTTCTCGCGACTGTGGAAGTGTCCAGAAAAAATGGCAAAAGTATTAAAAATGGCAAAAGTATTAGCTAGGAGAGATGTCGTTGCCATCAATGAACAGATCTGCTACGACAGATCACAAATGAACTGTGAGTAGTTATTGATTTAGTAGATATTGTTAAACACTGTGTGCCATCGGATAGGACAGCTGACTCATGTAAGCATCAGGCCAATTCCATCCACGTAGAACACGTCTCTAATGGGGAACATATCAATTTTCATTTTTAATACATTCTTTACCAACCTTGTATTTGTAATGAATTTGACATGGGTTTCCTTAAACGTTTGCACCAAGCCGAATGTTGCACCATAGCCTAGTTTATTTTTATATATCAAAATTACGATTGTTTTGAATTCAAATCTCAGTTTCGAATCTTACATATCCTAATTAAACATTTATGTTTTTATTTAATTTTGAATAACGGTCTTGCAAACCATTTTATGAACATGTATAAGTTCATGAACATGTATATATATATATATATATATATATATATATATATATATATATATATATATATATATATATATATATTTTCTGTTTTATACGCATTAATTTAAGGAATTGACTTAGGCGATTGTTGCACGAAGGAATTTCTGTGTTTTTAAGGTGTGTACGATAATTATGGTACGTTCCGGTAATTTTTCAAATTAGAATCTAACTTATTCTCAGTTCTCGTAGCAAGCCAGTACGATGAAAAATTAATCACCGTTTGGATACCCAGCCAAAAACGTTGAGTTAAAGCTTGAAATGAACTATTACGGAACTTCTCTTTCGGAATCTAGTAAATAATTTACATTTAAGATGGCACGGATTGACTGAATCGCTAGGCTAGCTTGGCATTTGGAGTTGAACATTCCCAATAAGGGGCATAGCAAATTTTATGTTTGCGATGGACGCTCTCTGAATGTTCAGTACCTGCAGTCAATTCAAATAAGTATTTAGTTCGTAAGGTTTGTAGTGAACTCTTATTATTTATATATAATGTGTGTGTGTGTGTGTGTGTGTGTGTGTGTGTGAAAATGTTAAGGTACCCATTTTAACACATTGTTTTGTTTCAAATTTTTTTTATTTTTAACACTTATTGAGGGTTTCTACCCTAGCATGTATATCGTGCGCTAAGTAGGGTTATTTATAATACTTTTGATTTTAAGCTCGGAAGCTTTTAAATAAATGGTTGGTTAAAGGAGCTAACTCAGGTATACCCCCATGTTTAGTTGGAACTTTAAGCTCAATTGCGGCGTTTAAAAATGGTATAGTTGAATAAACGTTTGGCGGGAAATATATCTATGTAGGCCCACGTAGATTGCTTATCCCGTATGCGTTCCTAAACTATTCATTCGATCTCGATGATATTTTGTACATTTTGCAATTATGAAACACTGGGCAGTGAGAAGGTCACTGTTTAAGCGAAATTTAGAAAATCCACTCCCATCCCTCTTCCCCCACTTTAAGGCAGAAATTTGGTACATTTTGATGACATCTTGCACACATGACATTCAAAATAGGAAGAAAATTAACAAAAAAAAAAATTTACGGTACTTGAGATTTTGAAAATAAACCTATTTCCCATCCCCACCACTTAAGACAACTTCAACACTACCTACTTGATGAGTTTTTTAATTTCACTTTCCATACAAAATAAGGGGAAAATTACTGTATATAATTGAAAAAGATGCAGGTCACTATCTACATGGAAAAAAAAATCACCCACGTACTCGATTTACCACCATATTGAACATGATTTGTGTACTTTTGGATGAAATTTTGCACACTTGACGTTAAAATGAAGAAGAAAATTATTGTATACATAAGATTCTTAAAAAATTCCCCTTCCTGTGTTCAGCCCGGGCAACGCCGGGTACTGCAGCTAGTGTATAATAAAACAGTTGAATTTTTCGTGGTACAAACCCGATTTCCTCTTTAATATTTAATGAGTTATTTTCAACATGACGGTGTGTTATTTACAACATCAGGGTTGGGGGGAAAAACAATTTAAATATTTGGCGTGATTTTAATATCCGCCTATTTGAATACATTTTGTCACGTTCCTAGCCGTGTGTTGGTTTCCCGCCTGCGAGTCAGAGAGAAGCCACAACTGCAGAAGAAGAAGTAACCGCATTGATATATATATATATATTAAAATTGTTATAAATTTACACATTTATTACAATTTAACGTTCAAATACTAACGTTTATCACATTGTACAAGATACAGAAGAAATTTTAAAAGTAGCAACGACCCCACATATAAGAAATGCGATCAGAACAAAAAAAAATTCCCTCGGCCAGTATAGTTTGTTCTGTATATTTATCAAATTCTGACTTCATATATTTAGTTCCTTGGATAAAAAAAACACTCACACACACTCACACACACTCACTACCACTCACTCACACACATATATAGAAAAGCTAAAAAAAACACCCTGCATTACTTTTTTACATGTATATTAAGGTTCACGAAAAACAGTCTACCTTGTTAAAATAAACACACAGAACCATTTTTAAATACATACGTACAGTGTATTCTTAATAAAGTCTTATACACATTTTTGTGAAGTTAGTTTTAGTACATTGCAAAATATTTGTTATAAGTATCATGGATTACAATTTAAAAATCAGTTAAATTTAACCACTGTCCAATTTTTCTATCTTATTGAAGATTAAAGAATTCCTTCAGAGAGTGTAAATTGAATTTTATCAGTTCAGAGTGAAACTTCTTTGGGCGCGATGAGAGTAAAATTTCAAGGCCAAATTTTATTGCATTGTTTTCGTGAAACGTTTCGGACTCGAAAAGGACAGAGAATAGGTACTTGGTCAGAGAGCTATTAATAGAGCACTGTGCTATATAGGCTAAGTTGCTGGGCTCGTTTTCGTTCTCCTATTTGTGCGATGATTCGTCCCTTGCACAAAAAAAAAAAAGAAAGATATATCGCACCCTGAGTACAAGACTATCGTAACTCAAAAATCAGTGCAATACTATCACAACTCATTTGCCATAGTCTTGCACATATTCTTATATAATGTTTTCCAGAGTGCAACACTACATTATTTGCCATAAGTCCCGTAAAAGTAAATATAATATTGCGATAGTCTTGCAGTGCCTAGATAATGATATTTTCCTGCTTATGGTAAAAATATCTCACAAACTCAATTTTTTAAGTTACGATAGTCTTGTACTCAGGGTGCGATATGAGATACAATAAGATAGTGTGAGCGTATGCACTTGTTTCAGAAAATAGATATAGGTATCGTTTACATTCAGCTGTGAATGCTTTGAATTTTATATTTGCTATCAGGGGGCTCGCGTTCCTCCTTGTTCAACCAGCAGCGTAGAGAGCACTGTTGAGACAGTCCCTGCATTTCCCGCATAGATAGCGCTACCTGTTATGAATTTAATATTTCGTTCACAGATTTAGCGTGTTCCAAATGGCAGAATTAGTTGAAGAAACAGTAATACGCAAAGTCTTTCTTTATAGTGTGGTATTTCAACAGTGAGTAATATTTATTGTTAATTAATCGTTATTGAATGATCAATACATTGATATCCTGAGCAGTTATTTAGAAGGAATATTTGTGTTAAAAAAATTATTACACATGAATATAATCAAAATTTTAAAAATATAAAAAAATAACTTGAAAAAGAAATTAAATCTAAATAAACCGAGCTGTTACATGGTTTGTAAGCATTTTGTAAATATAATTTTAATATTTTAAGTAATGATATGGTAAGGTTAGTGACATTTAAAATACTATAGATTTGTGAAAACGCTCGGTAAGGTTAGGTTAGCTATGTTAAAAATATTGTAAACAAAGTGTGAGTGGTTGCTTATGTTAGGCTTACATCAATAACATATTATGTATTCCATACATTTTAATTAAGATTTATTTAGAAAATTGCCTTCTTTCGCGCGCTCTCTCTCTCCGTCTTTTACCCCTAACGATAAACATAGTCGAAGTTTAATTGCTATATGAGTCTCACTTCTATCACGTGTATGAAATCACACGCGCTCTTTTGTTTTTTTTTATACGCGAGTAAACTGTTCTAAAGATGTTATACTTAATTAGTCTTCATTATTTTATTTTCACTTCGCGGCGAAAGTGGTGCGGACAATTTTGAGTTTCTGAAAGGCGGAATTATTTCGGTTGCGACCAGATCGATTCCAATGCGTTTTTTTTTTAGATCGCATTTTAAAAAAAAAAAGTAATCTCTTAAAGACGATTAAAAGGAGTTTTTCCATCGACTTTTTATTTTCGGTCGCTTGCTATTCTCTGCCCGACGTTGATCATGAAAGTTGGGATGCGCGACGCGGGAAGATTTTTATTTTTTATTTGAATATTTAAATCACGTGGGAGAGTTCTTGATTGTCGCCATCAGTTTCTGGAAGATGGTTCTAGGATGAGCAGGGGGAGGGAAGCCAGCCGTGGCTTACGGCACATGAGAGAGGGGGGTGTGGTGGGGGAAAAAAAATAGGGTGTGGGGAGTTGTCCGCCGACGGATATAACGGCAGCAATTCGTCAACTCCATTTTCGCGAATTAAGAAAGATCCATGGCGTCGTGTGCTGGGAGGGTGGCTCGCTTCTACCCCCTCACCCCCTCACCCCCTCCAACCACCGTTCAACGCGTCACTTCGCTCGCGCCTGACAAATCATCGCTCCGCTACGCGCCGGTAAAGCACCTGCGATGAAGCGACCATTCTCTTCAGTGTGTCCCTCCCCCCCCCCCCTCCCTCCTACATACTGCCCTCTCCATCAACCCGGGCCTAACTACTTCGTGGTGCACGGAGGCCCATCAAAACCTTTTTTTTTTCCCCCTTGGTGATCAAGAAAATGTAGTACAGGTTTAACCAAAAAAAAATATATATATATAAGCGCCACATGAAAAAAAAATTGAAGGGGAGGGGAGGATGAAATTGGAAGCTAAAACATCGAAAGAAAAACAATAATAATCCACTTATTTCATGAGCGTGTTGAAAATGAAAATGCGACCGAGTGCAGAACCGTGTAGCACACAACCCGACCGCTAATTAAGACAATTATTTTGTATCAATGAAAAAATATTTTCATTGAATTCTTTGTTAATAATAATTAAATACTAAAAAAAAGGGGGGAGGGGCGAAAATGTGTGGAGACCAATAAACGTACCCAGATGCCATATTAAGTTATTTATTTTCTATAGAAGGAATTAATGTCGGAGTACTTAACTCGAACAGGTTCATGAGTTGCGCACGTTTTTATCGCTATAAGTGGGAACATATATTTTTTTTAATATAATTGAATCTAGTTGCGTTAAACCATGTATTAAAAAAGTGAAACTCGGGAACTAAATAAATATATTTATCTTGATGCCCTGTGGCATGTCTGCCAGTGTGTTTTAATTTTTAATCATTTTAGTAACGTTGTTTTTAGTTATGTTTGTTATTTATATTATTCACTTAATTTGTTAATTTAATCATGGTAAATTTGGCTCTTAATATATCACGTTGGCAATGACTTTGAAAAGACTCTGGAACGAGCTGGAAGCTCGGAGAAAAAGAAGTTTTATTTGAGTCTCAGCTTATAATTAATTTATGTAGGTTATAAATGGATATATTTATATTTAAATAAGCAAACATTTGTAGTATTTATACTTATATATGTTAACGTGTGCGGATATAAACTGTAGTAAGTGCGAGAGACATATGACGTATGGTGGAGGCGCGCGCAACTGGAAAGTGCGAAGTGCGCAGTGTTTGTGTGTGTTGACGCCAAGGCCCGAATTCAGAGTTGACCTTCGAAAGCGCATCCAACTCGCATTCATCTGGCACTCTCTCCACCTCTCATACTTCAAAAACGCCTTTCGAATGACTGCCAGCTGAAAGCTTGTTCCCATCCACTTTCGGTGAAGATCTGGCAACATGGCACAAAAATTTTCTTAGATCAAGTACTTGGAGTGAGTGTGGAAAAGCGCCCTATTTCATTTCGATTGTCTTTTGTCTGCTCTCCCGCTGAAAAAAAAAAATATTTTGTTTGGATTGGACACGAGGTTGAGAAATTTTCTGAAGATGGATACGTTGCCTAAAATTATAGCGTTTACTCCAGATGAAAAAGCGATTATTTTTGATCTCGTGAGTAAGCACAAAACCGTAATCGAGAAAAAAAACAGATGCAGTTTTTAACAGAGAAAAAAAAATTGTGTTTCGAACTCTTGATCCCGATAAAAATCAAACGGGTCTGCTAAATTTCTTATATATCTTCGCGGAACTGGATTTTCATTTTCAAAATCATTAAAAAATTCAAAAACCTCGTCAATGTGATTTGGAAATTCATCCAAATCTTCTGCCATCGCTACAAAACACGTGACTGATGCACACTTTGCGGGCGAAACGATTTCTTTAAAAACGCACATTTAATTCCAAAACATTTTACATATCTGCCATATGACGAAAATGTTTTAAACAATTACAAACATACATGAACACGTTTTTATGTGGGAATTATATATTAAAACCATCAACTGCTCCGCCGATTTTCAACTGAACAGGCGTTCGAATGAGCTTCAGACCACATTCACTTTCAAGTGGTTGGCTCTCCTTATCCAGCAGTCAACCAACCACTGAAAAACGTCTCTGCCGAGCAGCTTCAATTGAAAAGCCTTTCGGTGTGTGGATAACCGTCGAAAGAGCTCTCTGAATTCGGGTCTAGTGGTGGCCTGCGGTTGTGGCAGGTAGGGACCGCGCTACGCGGAGTTGAACCCGTCAAATGGCGCCGTGGCGAGAACCGAACTTCAGTAAGGATGACCGTGGCTACGAGTGTCTCCATCTACGTACGTGTATGTGTGTGGCTGTCTGCCTTTTTTCGTGTGTGTGTTTCTGTCTGTCTGCCTTTTTGCGCGCGCGCGCGCGTGTGTGTGTTTCTGTCTGTCTGTCTGCCTTTTTGCGTGTGTGTTTCTGTCTTTTTGCGTCTGCGTGTGTGTTTCTGTCTGTCTGCGTGTCCGTGTCCTGTAACGGACTAGAAAGAGGAAATGTGTGCCGAAGCGACATCGCAGTGCTGCAAGAATCCCGCGTCGTGAGGTGACGAGAATATCCAACGGATATCGTAGGTAAGTCTCGCCGTGTTTGGGTGCCGCAGTCAAGCACAACGGAGAAATATACTCGGAAGTTTGTAAGGGCGATTTTGCGTGCTTTACGTTCAGTACAACCTGGGGGCGTGAGTAGCTTTGTTCCACGCGAATGCTGTTCCGGACTGCACTTGGCAACGTGCAAGCAAGTGGGACACCGCCTTCCTGTTTGCAGAGTCGAGAGCCGTTGGAAACCAATAAAAAGGCACGGGCGCGACCCGTTTGAAATTGATCGAAGTTCGTTGAAGATAACAAACAAAATGGCACACGTAAAAATATGCGTCGCGACGGATTGTTTTATTTTAATAAAACCGGCTTAAAACCTTCTCAGATATTTTTAAAAACTTTTGTTTTTAATGAAAAGTTTATCGCTCATCCCATTAAATTATTTAATCATTTTTAGTATACTTTTAAGCCGTCATATAATTTTGTACTTTTTTTTATTTCAGGCAATATTATTTTTATAATTAGTAGATTTTTCTAGTGTGACTATTTGTGGAAATAAAATCAGTTTTAAAAAAAATACCTTTCGGCATAGCCTACAGGCGTAGGTAGATTTCGAAGTAGGCCTACTTATTTCTTCTGAAAATATTTTTGAAACTCATAAATTCCTGAAATATTTTAAGAACATAAAGTAGCCTACGTAACATCATATAAGTTCACCAATATCCAGAAAAAGATAGATTTAACATTTTCTCACATGTATATCCAGCATAGAATGTCTTAACGAATTTCATTTTTTGCCTACTAAAATAGTTATGCAGTTATTTTTGATCTTACACTATTTATTATACCTTGCATTAATACGTGGTCGTATAAAAGATTTTTTTCGACAAAGTTTTAAGATAATATTAAGACAGTTAGATATAAATTTAGACGAATTTGATACTAAGAAAGTTTTAATTTTTTTAAACTCCTGTTTTTACGGTAATCGTTTAATCAAAAACTGTTTCAGCAATATATGTAGATAAAGTTTTGGCATTTAACAATTAATTATAATGGGTTTTTAAGTACGTCTATTAAATATAGTAATGCCATTTTGTCTTTCTACCCTTATTTACACCCATTGCAGTTATGATTGCTCATGTAAAAAATTATTTTAGACGAAAGTTGTTAATAGTAATTTATGATATTACAATAAAACAGAAGGGATTTAAGAGTGTACATGGTATGAAAATTATTATTTTTGTTAAATTATATCCTTTTTATTTTTCCAATCCCCTGAAACAATGTTACGTCTGATCAAAAATTGTTTCAGACATGTTTTAGATAAAAAAAAAAATAGAAGATTGATGCATAATTTGTAAGAATTCGATGTTGTGCCTACGAAGGAAGTTACAAAATTTTTTTGGTCCTCAGCCCTTGATTTTTCAACCCCTTGCAGTTATAGTTGGTTATATAAAAAACGTTTTCAGACAAAAGATTTTGGCGTTACTCCTAAGAGTTATTATACGTTCAAACGTTTGTGAGTTTTCCATTTTATGGGAATTGCAGAGATTGTTTCTGTTTTAAAAAAAAAAAAACTTCTGCCATATTGTCACTCTGTAAACTTTTACGTGAAAAGATTAATGAACTTGGTTTTGCGAAGTGGTAGGTACTTTGCGAGTCCGCTTAAGTGCCTGATGCTTCCTTGCGACACTCGAGTGCTGTTTTCTTTTTCTCTATTCGTGGCGCGGTAGATGGCGAACGTTCTTTGTTTTTCTGAGAGCAGAGCCGACCTCCGTAGCGTAGTCGGTCGCACACCGGCTTGCGGTGCGAGGGGTTCTGGGTTCGAGTACCGGGTATGGCATGGGTGTTAATTTACATACAGAGATTTTATTGATAAGATATGATAAGAGATTCGAGTAAGGACAAATTATCCTATGGCCGTGGGCTTCCTGCTGTAGGCCACTATCCAATAAAAAAAATTTAAAAATTTCTGAGCAGGTGGGTTAAGACACCTCGGCCGGGAATCTCCGGGAGCATTGGCCGGCCTGGTTTGTTTTTAGCTACGTTGCTGTTTCGCGCAGGCGCGCTCGCTTATTTCACATATTAATGTGAAATAACCGAAATAATCTGAAACGATACAAATAGAAATGAAATAAATCCACATACACCGAAATGAGTCGGAAACCTAATATAACAAATAAAATCACTTAATACAATACAAATTGAATAACTTGTACCTAAATGTAATTATATGAAATAAAAAAATCTGTGTCGCAATCTGGCGGAAGGAATGCCAGTCTGGCATGGGCGGAGGAGTGGGGACAGCATCGTTTGACCGCGTTTCGCATCCACGTAGATCGTTCTCGAAGTGGGTGAGAATTAATAAACGGGCCACTCTGGGTGCGCCCGGGGTGGTTCTTCTCGGTGAGGTGGTTTGAGGACTGTCGGAGCCCCTGCCTGGCTGGTAGCGGCGTGCTGCCGTTCGGAGGTGGTGTTGTAAGTAATGGCGAACTCGTAATTCTCTTTCACCTCGTGTAAGGCATGTACGCGTATTTCAAATTGTGTTAGGATGGCTTAACTTTTTGTTTATTTCCAGGAGTGCAGGCAGTTTGGAATCCATTAATGATAAATTCCTTTCGTTAATTTAACTGGAGGATGGGTCGAGGTGTTTGTAAACATTAATCATTTCATTCTAAAAGTTAATACTCATACTAAGAAGAGGATAAATTATTGTTTATTTATTTCCAAGGTGTATTTGTTTATTTATTGTGAAAAGAGTAGTTTGACCTTTAATTTATTTATTTATTTATTTATTTATTTATGTGACAGTTCTAATTTACATGAAATAAACCTGAAACGATGTTGGATGAATAATACAGCGTGTCCATAAAGTCCCGTTACCATTAAATATTGTTACTACAACCAAACGGGAAGAGATGAACGGTGGCGGTTTTCACCATTATGTTCCACGCGCCCCAAAGTTTGTTTTCTAATCACACCGTCTCAATGTGAGCCCCTTTTGTTGCCCTCAGGATGTCCAGACGATACTCGATCTCCGCCCACGTACGGCCAAGGATAGCAGCATTGGCGCTTTCGATACGTTCTGTGATCCGTAATTTGTGTCCTTATGTTAGGTACTGGAGTAGCGTACATGTAATCTTTGATGTAACCCCACAAAAAAAAATCTTAACGGTGTTACATCTGGAGAGCGAGGAGGCCATGCAACTGGTCCGTCACGGCCAACCCATCTGTTTGGAAACATTTCATCAAGAGCACTTCTAACATTATGGCTCCAATGAGGTGGTGCCCCATCTTGTTGGAAAATGTTTGGTTGCAACTCCTCAATCTGAGGAAAAACGAACAATTGCAGCATGTCCAGATCACTAGAAAAAAAAAGGTCCGATCACTCTGTCGTGCATTATTCCACACCAAACATTGACCTTTGGACTATCACGAATGATTTCACGGATTTGGTGTGGGTGTTCTGATCCCCATATTCGAACATTGTGGCGGTTGACGTGGCCGCTTACATGGAAGGTTGATTCGTCAGAAAAAAAGAACTTTTTTAAGTA
Source organism: Bacillus rossius redtenbacheri (assembly GCF_032445375.1). Classification (NCBI taxonomy): domain Eukaryota; kingdom Metazoa; phylum Arthropoda; class Insecta; order Phasmatodea; family Bacillidae; genus Bacillus; species Bacillus rossius. The sequence continues at coordinate 36,788,522 of NC_086338.1, forward strand.
CGTTAAGCATGTAGGAGGCAAAGTCATAACGCCAACGGGAGTCATCTGGCTGCAGAGCCTGGGTAAGTTGGACTTTGTAGGCGAAAAGGCTTAAATGTTTATGAAGCACATTGTGCACTGTTGAGAACGTGGCATTTGCAGTTCTCGTGATGCACGACGAAAAGATTTGCGGGGCCTTCGAACAAATGTGGTTCGAACATGTTCGGTTGTTTCTTATGAAACACCAGGTCGTCCACTACGAGGTAAGTCATGAACACTACCCGTCTCTGTAAAGTTTTTAACCCATCTCAAAATGCTTGACTTGCTAGGGGATGCAGTCCCATATTGACGCCGATAACGTCTTTGCACTGTGATCGGCGACTGGGTCTCCGTATACCACATCACACACTGAGCTTTCTGTTGTGGTGTTGCCATAATGTGTCATTACTGAAACAAAAGAAAAGCTGTTACACACAAAAACTACGGACCTTCCCCAGCATTTTAGTAAAAACCACAACCGTTTATCTCTTCCCGTTTGGTTGTACTAACAGCATGTAATGATAACGGAACTTTATGGACATCCTGTACACCTTTTTTTTTTCCAGTCAAAACCCTACACCCCCGTCCGAAGGAGGTAGACATCCCTGTACCAGCTCTACTGCCCCCCCCCCCCCCCCCTTTTCTGTTGTCGAAAGCTTAAAATGTTAATTTATTACTTTTATTTTGAGTGACAAATTGCAGATCTTGACGGAGGTGCTTCTGCCAGCCACAATATATTGCCCATTAACGAACTCGACCGAGATTTTCCACTACTAGATTTTATGTATCAGTTCGGAAGTGAATGTGAAGAAATGCGACAGTTATCAGTCCACAAAATTTATATATATAAATACATAATTACAAACTAACTTTTGAGTTGACGGTGTTTTTGGGGTCTATATGGAACATGAAAGGAAAAAACCTATATAAAAATTTACCGAAAGTCGCACCATGGTAACGGCTACAAAAGGTAGTGCTTAAAAGTATAATGAAATTTTAAGTAGATTTCAAGTATCGCACCCGCGATTAAATGTTAGGTGTATTTGAAAGATGTTTTGGAAAAAAAGTTTATTTTAACTTATTGACATTGCGTCAATTGTTTTTTTATTGCTATTAAATATTTAGCAAAAAAATTCAGTGGCTTTAAATTATGTTCCCTACGATCACAACTCCTAAACATGTTTTTTACTTATTTCTCTAACATTTATTTACATGTTTTTTTGTTTTGTTTTTTTAACCATTTTCAGTTGCGGTCAGAGCTGCTTTAAATGGCCAGGAGTAGTTCAAACAATTTTTTTTTAAGTTAAATTTTATGTTAATGAAGCTACTGGCAGCTATTCAATTAGTTTTTTTTTTACATTATTTGTATGTTACTCCATGTACTTGCATTATTCATAAGTAGAGTTTGGCCTTGATGGTAGAGATTTTATCAATTTGATAAAGTTTACAAAAATTATTTTAAAAGTTACTCCTAATTGTCACTTTACTCAATACATTTTAATCAATAACTTTCTGTATTTTAGCCTAAACCAGTTTTTTAAATGGTAGCCTTAAAACAATTTATTTTGCAGTATTTTTATTATTAGTAATGATATTTTAAAACTAATTAAAACAAAGTTTTATTAGTTTAAAAAAGTTTTAATTATTTTGAACAACAAGGTACTGGTACTGGTAGACAATATCAATTGTGTTGGACGGTGCTGCTGATGTGAGCACAGTAAAGAGCAGTCAGCGGCGCCCAGCGAGGGAGTCAGTGTGCAGGTGTGATGTGTGCTGTGTCAGGTCACAGCGGTGGACTATTGGGCGGAGTGCTGTCTCCCGACCACTGCTATGGACACGAGGGTTACCACTGGTCGTGCGGTGAAGAGCTACGAGCAGTCAGCAGCGCCCAGCGAGGGAGTCTGCCGGCTGTTGCGAGCAGGAGAGGACGTGAGTGTGCAGGTTTTATGTGTGCTGTGTCAGGTCACGGCGGTGGACTATTGGGTGGAGTGCTGCCTCCCGACCACTGCTATGGCCACGAGGGTTACCACTGGTCGTGCGGTGAAGAGCTACGAGCAGTCAGCAGCGCCCAGCGAGGGAGTCTGCCGGCTGTTGCGAGCAGGAGAGGACGTGAGTGTGCAGGTTTTATGTGTGCTGTGTCAGGTCACGGCTGTGGACTATTGGGCGGAGTGCTGCCTCCCGACCACTGCTATGGCCACGAGGGTTACCACTGGTCGTGCGGTGAAGAGCTACGAGCAGTCAGCAGCGCCCAGCGAGGGAGTCTGCCGGCTGTTGCGAGCAGGAGAGGACGTGAGTGTGCAGGTTTTATGTGTGCTGTGTCAGGTCACGGCGGTGGACTATTGGGCGGAGTGCTGCCTCCCGACCACTGCTATGGCCACGAGGGTTACCACTGGTCGTGCGGTGAAGAGCTACGAGCAGTCAGCAGCGCCCAGCGAGGGAGTCTGCCGGCTGTTGCGAGCAGGAGAGGACGTGAGTGTGCAGGTTTTATGTGTGCTGTGTCAGGTCACGGCTGTGGACTATTGGGCGGAGTGCTGCCTCCCAACCACTGCTATGGCCACGAGGGTTACCACTGGTCGTGCGGTGAAGAGCTACGAGCAGTCAGCAGCGCCCAGCGAGGGAGTCCGCCGGCTGTTGCGAGCAGGAGAGGACGTGAGTGTGCAGGTTTTATGTGTGCTGTGTCAGGTCACGGCGGTGGACTATTGGGCGGAGTGCTGCCTCCCGACCACTGCTATGGACACGAGGGTTACCACTGGTCGTGCGGTGAAGAGCTACGAGCAGTCAGCAGCGCCCAGCGAGGGAGTCTGCCGGCTGTTGCGAGCAGGAGAGGACGTGAGTGTGCAGGTTTTATGTGTGCTGTGTCAGGTCACGGCTGTGGACTATTGGGTGGAGTGCTGCCTCCCGACCACTGCTATGGCCACGAGGGTTACCACTGGTCGTGCGGTGAAGAGCTACGAGCAGTCAGCAGCGCCCAGCGAGGGAGTCTGCCGGCTGTTGCGAGCAGGAGAGGACGTGAGTGTGCAGGTTTTATGTGTGCTGTGTCAGGTCACGGCTGTGGACTATTGGGTGGAGTGCTGCCTCCCGACCACTGCTATGGCCACGAGGGTTACCACTGGTCGTGCGGTGAAGAGCTACGAGCAGTCAGCAGCGCCCAGCGAGGGAGTCTGCCGGCTGTTGCGAGCAGGAGAGGACGTGAGTGTGCAGGTTTTGTGTGTGCTGTGTCAGGTCACGGCTGTGGACTATTGGGTGGAGTGCTGCCTCCCGACCACTGCTATGGCCACGAGGGTTACCACTGGTCGTGCGGTGAAGAGCTACGAGCAGTCAGCAGCGCCCAGCGAGGGAGTCTGCCGGCTGTTGCGAGCAGGAGAGGACGTGAGTGTGCAGGTTTTATGTGTGCTGTGTCAGGTCACGGCGGTGGACTATTGGGTGGAGTGCTGCCTCCCGACCACTGCTATGGCCACGAGGGTTACCACTGGTCGTGCGGTGAAGAGCTACGAGCAGTCAGCAGCGCCCAGCGAGGGAGTCTGCCGGCTGTTGCGAGCAGGAGAGGACGTGAGTGTGCAGGTTTTATGTGTGCTGTGTCAGGTCACGGCGGTGGACTATTGGGTGGAGTGCTGCCTCCCGACCACTGCTATGGACACGAGGGTTACCACTGGTCGTTCGGTGAAGAGCTACGAGCAGTCAGCAGCGCCCAGCGAGGGAGTCTGCCGGCTGTTGCGAGCAGGAGAGGACGTGAGTGTGCAGGTTTTATGTGTGCTGTGTCAGGTCACGGCTGTGGACTATTGGGTGGAGTGCTGCCTCCCGACCACTGCTATGGCCACGAGGGTTACCACTGGTCGTGCGGTGAAGAGCTACGAGCAGTCAGCAGCGCCCAGCGAGGGAGTCCGCCGGCTGTTGCGAGCAGGAGAGGACGTGAGTGTGCAGGTTTTATGTTTACTAAATTGTTAAATTAGATATAAATGTTATATTTTGATTGAAATTATAAAATAATAATTCTTGCACAAATTACCAAACTATGTGATCATAAAAAGGTCCAAATTTAATGTGTTATGACTTTCGATATCTATAGCGTTAAAAGCTGGAAATAAAATTTTTATACTTGTTTTAAAACTATACTAACACACATTAGCACATTCAAGCATAGGCGTGCCTACAGGGGGGGCCAGGTGGGCCATGGCCGCCCCCTAATGTAATCACTCAGATCGGCATTTTCTCTAATGCGTTCGTTAATATTCGTATATTCCTGGCACTGTGGCACTCAAACTGTGTTTCAGTGTTGCAGCATGCTATTTAACAATTTTTTTAAACATTTTATCGTTCTGGAAATACAGCCGCCTTAGTTTATTTAAAACATGAGGTCCCTTAAAATGTCCTATAGCTTATACTTGAATTCGGTCAGACAGTTTACACGCGGGAATGTTTATTGCTCTCCTGCATCTGTGACACAAATAGGGGAAGTTATCAACATGTATAAATAGCCTCCAATATCGCTGTCATAAATACGTGCAGAAATATGTGCCTATGAAAAGTTAGAATGCGATTGTAGCCAGTAAACACAAGATAATCTTTCGTCTCTCTTTTTTTAAATATTTTTTCTTCCTGGATTTGAAAACTATCTGAGGGATTTCTACCCGATATCCGTGAGAAAACTCATCCAATCTGTCACGATTGTTGTCTCCGACTTCACCAGATCAGGTCAAGCACAGCAGAAAAAGTTTGTGTGGTGTGCCTTTAAAATGTTAATATGAAAGAGTGCTTCATTCTGTTATTTTAGCGATGGATAGGTATGTATGTTTGAATTTTCTAGTTTAGATTAAACAAATATGTATTTGTTAGTTTTCATCTACTTAACAAAAATATGCACCCAAGAAAATAAATTATAAAAAAGTGCATTTAGTTTCATTCTTGTGTCGTGTGAGGATCATTTTAAAAAGTACGAAATAATGCTAGAAAAGTATGTAATTTTCTACCAAACAGGTACATAGCATAAACATTTTTTGTAAGTGGTAAGAGAATAAGCCTTCCACCAAGATGCTCCGAGTTCGATTTCCGGCGGAATCACTCCCAGCTTTTCGTATGTGATAGGAATCGCGCTAGGGTGATGCCACAAGTAGGCGTGTTTTCTCGGGGTTCTCCTATCCCTCTCAAAAATTATTTATTTTAGTAGCAAAAACTGAATACTTGTCAAAACTTAAAACTAAGATGAATCAGACTTCGTTGAAAATGGAAACAGTTTGATTTTTGTGCGTCGTTTTGTTATTACATAGTACATAAAAATAGGTACAACATGACTTAAATTCCCCCCCCCCCCCCCCCCCCAATTATTTTGTAATCACGTAAGGGACATTCCTAATAATATATTTCTGTAAATCAGTGTTTGCCTATAGCCAATACCTGTTTATCTGTAACCGGCCCCCATAGTGTAATCATTTAGGCGCTGCTCTGCGGTGTGAGGGGTCCGGGCTTCAAATCCTAGTTTGGACATAGTGTTCACTTAATATCACACTTATCAGCTCGTAAGATGTTGCTGTTAAAGGGCTGTAAAACACACTAAACTAAACCCTCGATACATAATACACAATACTCAATTAATTTAAAGGAGAAATGTACATCCTGGAATCTGTAATTCTTTATTTTGGCTTTCATTTTGTCTAATAAAATCCCACAGTCACATAACTAACTGATTTTCGATTTCCAAGATATTAGGCTAAGGGAAGGCTAGCCACAACTTTTCCTTATGGCTGGGTGTAAACTTGAGGCGCGGTATGAATTATGACATCATACAAACGTTCGATATGACTGTACATAATTTTGATATTTTAATGCAGTCTGTAGTTACGTGCTGACTGTGCTTAAATTAGCAGCAGGTATTGCCAGATAAATAAAAATGCTTGCCGGTTTGTTTAACCTACAATTGCCTGGATATCATTATATTTCTGTTCATTGGAAAACTACTTAAATTATGATAGATAGTTCCAAGCTGTTGAGATAAAGTTACCTTGACTTTTTTGCGTGTTCGTACCATAACTTTGGGTTAACTTGAACTTAATTAAATACAGTAAAATGTTTCTAAAAATTTATTTTTGTAATCAAAACTGTTCTCAATTTGTTGAGTCTATTAAATTTAGTAATTGATTGAAAAAAAGAGGATGCTTTGCAGGTTTTTAATATTTGTGTTTGTGATTGTAATCAGAACTTTGAGATAACGTTTGCGTTAACGTAATTTCGTAGAATTTATTACCATGTAAATTAAAATCTTTTGCAGGTTTGTTAAAATGTGTGTTTTTAATAAGAACGTTATGTTAATTTGAACATAATTAAGTAGAATGTATTACCATGTAAATAAGAATATTTTGCAGGTTTGTTAAAATTTGTGTTGGTAATCAGTGCTTTGAGTTAACTTGAAAATACTTGAGTAAAATATATCACCACATAAATCAAAATATTTTTTAATGTTTTTAAAATTTGATGGATTGAACAATCATTCATTGTAAAACAATGATGTATGTATTTCAAAGCAAAAAAAAAAATATTTTAAGAGGTTTGTTAAAGTTCTTTTGTCTGAATTGCTGTGTTGGCATTCACTAAAAAGTAGTTCATTTCAAGGTAGATCTGGACCAAGCTATTGGAAAATTCGAGGGGGGGGGGGGGGGGGGCAATGTGTGAGTACCCTTTAAACATTGTCTAACGAAAAAAAAAAACATATTTTCAAGATTGTTAAAATTATACGGATATAAATATTACCTAGTAAACATATCTCGTTGATACTGCACAAAAATATAAACAAGTCAATGAGTGAATGTATTTAGGCTATTTAACATTCTAAATTCAGCTTCTGATTTAAAAATTTAGCAGGGCCCCCCCTAATGGAAATGTCTGGGCACGCCTATGCATTCAAGAAAATAGAGTAATTGCTGCCATAAGACTTGGTAGGGCCCTGGACATTTTACTTTAATGGAGATCCTCCCACGGAAAATTTGAAAAACATTGCCACTTTAAACATAATTTTAAGGCAATCCGGGACTAAAATTTCGACAATGTTTTTGTTAATTATCTTAAGAAATTTCTATATTCTTTCCTGATAAATTAACCTCGGGCAAATTTTAAAATAAATTTCGTAGGATTTTGCGGTTACGTTGCAGTAGCCATAAGGTAATAGTTTCCTACTGAGGTAGCTCAAGGTAACTCCATTCTGATGAAGGCGATTTGCAACGTCGACCGAAACGTCTGATATATTCGCCTTGGACGCTGCTATAACCCAGAAGCCAAGCAACTTTATAAAATTAAACACTTACGTGAGCAATAAACACTTGACAATATTTTCTAATGCGAAATCATGAATTGAAATTTGTGTTGACCAGCAGTTTAGTTTACGTTCTAATAAAATTGTGATTTTCCTTTTTCCATTAATGTCCACATGTTAGCATGACACTAGACAAACAAGTAAAATAAAAGTTAAAGGAATAGGCATGTAGCCCAGATAATTGCCAGCTTCTGGGCGTCTTATGATCTGTCATAGGTTTCGATTCCTTCTTTCGATATGTGTTTAGGATAAGTTTGTAAGACATCCACAGTAAACATTTAATTTTTTTTTTGTTGGTCTTTTCAAAGATATAATCCACCAGATAATTGAATTAGGGGTAAACGTGATGCAAGGAAAGTGATGTGACCACTTTAAGGGCCCTGACTTGCAGTGATAAGAGCTTCAGAAAACACACAAACACGTTATTTAAAAACTGCTAAAGATATCAGAGTGTAACTGTTTACGAAAACATTAGGGCAGTCTTATTTCGTTTATAAACTGAATTATTTTTTAGGAGAGTGAAAATAGCTGAAACACATGTTTTCTGAACTATTTGTAGGCATGTAACATCTGGTAAAGAATCTTGTGATCACTCAAACTGACTTGCAGTACAGCTTTGTCTTCATTTCTCCACCAAATAGTGTTATGGTTACCACTCAAATGTCATATTTTTCCAATTCATGATGGGACGACTGCGCTAGGTGGAATCCTTCAACACTTTGGCCCTTTTATTAAATGGGATACAATATAATTATGAATTTTTTAAATGTAGCTACCAGTATTTGTCACCAGTCCTGCCTGGTTGCACCGCCAACGGCGTGCAGGGCTCCAGGTATTATTAGCTATTTACAAACTGCTTAGGATTGAGTAAAGGTGTCTTGATACAAATAGCATTTAGGAGTAGTTTAGTTTTTTAAATTGAACTTCCTGAAAGAAAGAAAAAAAAACAGAACTACATATCTGCCCTTGGTGGGTTCTAAAATGCTTTTCGTGAATAGACCACTCTATCACGTGTTGTTTCTTCTGAAGCTCTGCAAACCATGTGTGTGTCCAGGTAGGCATGTCCCTTTACAAAGCTGGTGCTTAGCTTTCTTTTTGCAGATTTGCTGTTCGTGACTCTACCTGTGTGTGTGCTTGGAGATTACATCCCTGGGAAGGTCAGTCTTAGGTGTGGTATTTTATTTGATTTGCCCACTTTAGGAAGACAAAACCTTGGCGTTGAATATAATTGATTTATTGAAAAAAAGAAGCAGAAGCTGTGATTAACCTTGAGGGCGCCAGTTTTAGTAGGTAACCACCCCGAATTTTATATTAAAGCTTCCGATAACACATCACATATGAACTAAATTTAACACCATGACTTGTTATCTGATAAAAGGTAAAATGTATTTGTGAAAATAATCTATTAATATTACAAGTAACTATCTATCCTTAACAATTACAAAACTGACACTTTGAAAGAATATTCATTGGTAATGCAAAGTTATACACAAATACTTTGCTCCTATAGTGTCCAATTGGTTGGTTACATCATTTTTGGTATTTGTTAAGAGAAATTAATCGAGATGAACATTATACTCTTAATATTTTGTATATGAATCAAAAAAAAATTTTTAAGTCAAAGAACAAAAACAAAACTTAAGTTAGGCCCTGAAGTGTATGAGACAAAAACTGTAGCTCCCTGCTAAGCATTGAAACTAAGGGACAAATGATTATTCAAAAGGTAAAGCTCCTAGTTACATGTATGCTGAGTTTTTTCCATTTCTTGTAACTGTTGCTTTGATTGGCTGCTTTTTGAAAGGTGGCTTAAGCTTGTATGTGATTGGTTGTGGGGGACACTTGACCAATTCCCTCCTTCGTTGACATGGTACGGAAAGGTCGCGGTTGGGCGATAGCTGAAAGAATAATATAATAATTAATGTAGTTGAGAAGCAAATTTTTCAGCTGCGAATTATTATAAAATTATTTTTTTTCTCCAGTTGTCGATGTTAAGCTGACGAGACTTTAAAATTCGTATAGTCATCAGTCCAAGGAGTCAAGTGTATCTAGGGCATATAACCTTTTTCATTGCAGTTTGAATTGCTTTCTTGAAGTAATTAACTATTTTTGTGATATTTTATGAATAATCTGTGCTGTGGATGGAAGACTACAGCATATTCTGCTTGTTTGAATTCTTGTTCAAGGATAACTTTCGATGTAAAATGCTTGTAAACTCCAATTAATATTACCAGTGCCAAATACAATTTGTAGATAACTTCAACATACACTTGATAGTTTTTCACTATCTGTGAAATATTTACTTTTTGTGTAAAATTATCATCGGTCTATCTTGCTTGTGGATTCCTAAAATGTCTATGTATAACATTCTGCAATTAATATGCCAATGCATAGATACTCTTAAATGTCTTATTTAATATGTTGGGAGATTTTCATTCGTAGATATTTTTCAAAATTTGCAGTTAACGTCTAAATGTCGACTATCTCTCACTGTGGATTGTATTCAACTGTTTCTTCTTAACAGCTGTACAGGGATACATGCCTATTATGGCTAATCAGAAGTGTCCTTATAAAATCACACTAATTTTAAAACACCAAATGTAAAAAAAGACAATTTTTCATTAAATAAAATATATTATTTATATAATGCAGAAAGGGAATTACACCTCTAACTCAATAGTACATAAATTTTAAATATAGAAAGAAAAGATTTTAATAGTTACAAAGCATGGTAATGATTTGTGTCACAATGAAAAACTATAAATGATGCAAAGCATAAATCCTGAAATTAAATTGAAGCATAAAAGAAACAGAGAAAAAATAAGTACATGGAAGAAATTGTAATAAATGCTAAAACTTATACAACTTTCACATGACTAGTGGTTTAAATGGTTTATTGATCATACTGGAAAGTTTATTTCAACAACGGGAAGATAATCTCAATTTGGAGATGAGTAGTTAGTAAAAGAGTAAAGTAAAATTAATGTTTAGTAAAAGAAAATTGTTGAGCTATTCTGAATGGCTTAAGTACAATTAAAATTCAAATATAGTTTATCTTTGTAATCAATATAAATTATGAACAAATTTCACACAATGGTTTAGGGAAAGTAGAATCAGTCTGAAATCACAGTGAAGTTGGAATAAACTTTTAAATTGAATTACCATTTTGTAACACATGTTCATAATAAAATAAGTTAAACAGTTGTAAAACAGTTACAAATTTATATAATAAAAACAAAAAAAAAATAATTGAAAGCTGTAGCCAAAATTCCCATGATTGATTTTTTTTCATCATTGTAATCATATGTTTGCAGGTGGAGGTGGATTTTAATCATTGGCTGCCACAAACTACAAGAGTAGCACCATGTATACAGGGGTTGATCCCGACCAACTTTGCTCTTGCCCCTCATGACTACAGCAGCTTTCATTAAACAAGTTTAGAGGAAATTGGCATGAAGTGAATGAAGAGTCATTTTGGTGAGGGAGGGAGGGGGGAGGGTGGAAAATAGAACCAATCATTAACATTTGATCAAATTTGAGATTCATATTTACAAATGTTTATTATTATTTAATTCATGTATCATCTGAATTATTGAACCATTTACTTCCCAAAATGTTTTTTATTTATGTAGGTCATGTTGGTAGAAAATTCTGTGCCTCTGTTTATTGTTAATTACACTAATTACTTGTAATATCAGACTATATGTAAAATTTATTATGTAATGAAACTGATATATGTATCATTCATGAAGAAATAAAGTTGGTCTTGAACAGGACACTATGTTTGTCTCATTTATAACACCTTTTTACAAGTTATTTCATTATTAAACTAGGAAACAATTTTTTTAAAGTTGGACTTAGGGTATTTTTGTATTCATATGTATATATACTAAATATGATTGTTAATAAATTAGTACTTACATATTATTTTAATTAGATACATTCATTTATTCCTACATTTGGTGGATTTCACAAATGACTTATGCCTAAAACACATATTGACTGTTATCCTTTCCCAAAAGTTTAAATAAAGTTCCCCTCCTTATGTACTTATTCGCTAATATTGTTATCAGTTTTCTTTTATGGTGTAGCAAATTACAATCTTTAGAATGGTGTACATAGTTGGTTTGATTTTTATCTCAGCTGATTGTTTATTTTAACATACTCTACTTGTTACATATTCATACCATTGAGAACACTACATGTTATACAATTGAATTAAACTGCACCAAAATTAGGGCATCATTTTCGAAAGTTATTTACATATGTCAACTATAGTCATTATGTTCTTGCAGTATTAATGGGCACTTTACTAGTGAATTGATACAACCTTATTAGTTGTCACAAATATGAACGATTTGTTTAAATCATTTCCCGTAATACCGAACATTGTAGCGTTAGTTACTAAAAGGTGTTATGGCTTTGTAACATATTTTGATTGGTTTTTCCTGCAAACTAGGTTCTATTCATTTCACAATAGACATTTAAAGTTTCTAACTGTTGTAGCTGTTCATCATGCCTACACTACCAAATATCTCAGATATGTATGTTATTACATGCAAACTAACCATATTTTCAATCTCCATTTCAAAACTTTCAGGTGTAGAAACTATTCTAGTCTTCCCTGAACAATCAAATAAATATGGAAATAACAATTGTTCTTTCAGTATTTTATTTTCATGTTTAACTGAGCTAGCCCAACTACTTGTTTACATTGTTCTGTCCTGTTCATGAGCTATACATATATAAACTAATTAAATTTGTTTACGTGCATGATTTTTCATTTTGTAGTGTCTGATCTATATATGCTGTACAACCAAATCCTAGTTCAGAATAAACATTGTTGTGTAAATTGAAAAACAAAGCATTATGGCCAATATTGATTTACAGACTTGTATTTTCAACACTTATAATAATGGGACTAGTATATGAATGTTAAACAACACAACAGTCCATTAACATCCCATTACTGCTCTATAATGGTTTGTGTATCATGACTATTCTATACTGCCACATCCATCATGTGAAGATTTAAACAACACTGCCTATTAAAATTGAATTAATATAACCTTGTTTCTTTGTCATTATAAATGTCATTTTATATAGTAAACTTAACATTTATACTATTATGTGTGTTGTATAAAGTTCAACTTCCTTAGTTTATCATAACAAATTATTCATATTCAAACATTTTTTGATCATCAGAATATAATACCATACAAACAAATTATTCAGATCATTCAACATTGGAATAAATTTATAATCACCTGACCACTTCAACTGTTACTATTCAAAGTAAATTTTTCTAGTATAGTTGAGTGAGCCTCACAAATCTGAAATTATTGTAACCAAGACCTGTGCATATTTTTTGCTGCATTTAGTTGTTACATAACAAAGCTTATAAAATCTTTACATGTACAAAATCACTAATCATTACCAAAATTTTATATAATTTTTTTTCAATCCTCACATTGTACAGATCAGATTGCCTTTTCATCTCCATCAATAACACTAGGCAATGACCCATGATGTTAACACATTAAGTCCTCAAATATATTATAAATAAAACATCTAACTTCATAATTTTCCTTTTCTTTGAATACTATATATGTTCACTTTAAAGATATGTACAGTTTCAAAAATTTCATGACCATGAAGCACTTAAAACCATCAGTTGCTGCTTGTATTAAAGTGTACCATTCAAATTAACAAAATTGTAATGCATAAGGCCGCTAATAAGTTGAACTACAAAAAATAGAATTCAAGTCAAGTCAACCTTCAGATTTACAACAAACTACTGAGCAGTTTACAAATGTCTCTCAGGGCCTTGAACAACTAGATAGTTTTGCATTTAACTATACAACTTCATACTATACATTTGGCCTTAAATGATACCTCCGTTTATGTATATATTGGATGGTTCTCACTACTAAGAGTACTCTGCTGCCGACAACATCACGTGTCTTCACTCCCTCCCATTGCACTCTCCTGGACATGATGCAGCTGTGCAAAGGTAGACGCCTTCACTGCAGCCCACGGCATCACCCTCTCTCGACGACATGCAACAAGAACACGTGTTTGTAGACACGCTGTAGACCGGACGGCTCAACTGCCATCCCGGGATCACTGGCTGTGGACAGTTCAGCAACTTAGTTTCCTGCTGGCACAAGCCTTATCTTGGTAACATCCAAACACACTCCCTCGCATACACTGTCACACTTGTCCAACATTGCCCACCACAATCATCCAAGTCCACTCGTCCATCTCTCCACCACAGAGAGTAGGACTCCCTGGGCGACCACACAGCAACTGTCAGTCACACACACACACACACACACACTTCAACCAACAGCACTTGGCATGCACAGTGCCAGATATTCGGCTGGCACAACTTCCCCAACAGAGGAGTCCGTTTCATGCTTTCTTTGCCGGTGTTTCAAAAATTCTCTCCCGTGAGCCGTGACTGCAATATTCATAAAATTTACATACCTGGCTTCAACATCTGCTTTCACCAACACCACGACGGTTTCCGTGCGTTTCTTGAAACGCACTGCACTCGGCCAGTCCATTTCTACCAAAATTTTGCTAAGAAAACATACCAACCCCAACATGCAGCTATAACAGAGGTTATCAAAATTACCAAGCGATTGGATTATTTTCAATCTGCCAAATATCTTAAAACAAAATCCACTAGTTCAGATCCACTGTTTCTCATTACAGCACAGACAATTGCCAGCTGCCATTGCTGGTTTTGACTGTGTGCCATTCTGTACTGACACATATTGCACTTACACCATAAAATGACTACACAGAAAAAATAAAATAAGCCAATGTGAATTACGTAAAATATGTCATAATTAAAGATCGAACAAAATATCACTTAATACATTATAGTACAAGTCTTCCTGAATAATTTCATATCTTTAGTTACATTTCAGTGTTGTGAATTGCTTTGCGGTGTTATTTCGGTTTTCTCGCAATTCACCAATAATCTTCTACCTACCTATAACTAAAAAAGTTTTCATAAGGGGCAGAAAACAGACCTTTCCAAGTTCCCTTCTCTGCACCACATTTTGAATGAAATTTATCACCAGAGCCCTGTGTCATGTGCCATTTTACACACACATACATACAGTTTTATCAGTACTAATCTATTTCAAACAAACTGCCTCTTTCCCTGGCAGAACTCACTATGCAAAAAATTATTCCTCAAGGCTTTGCAAGCAATACATGTTTAAAAAAATTTTATTTTAGGAATAATTTTTTGTAGCCATGTTATACAATTAATGTGTGTAAATTACTTCCATTTCCTCCTTACTGTTTTTTTTTTTTTTTTTAATAGATAATACCTAGTCATTGAACAAAAAATATGAGGTTCACATTTAAACAAACTGCATTTTTCTGTACTTGACTTCTGCTTGAATATGTAACATTGAATAAAAGGTTGCCATATCACCAAATGTGAACGGCAGATCCCAAATATGTTTAGGGAGGAAGAGTCATAACTTCAATATATCGCACTGTGTTAGAGACAATAAAATTAATGGAAAGTTTGTTTTTGCTAAGTTGGCTAACGGTGAAAAGAGCGGAGATGTGTATTAAAAATGAGTGCCGAAAAATGGAATGAATAAGTGTTTTTGATGTGCCGTTTTAGTAAACCTTTAACACACTGGCTTGTTTGTATCACAAGTTCACCTCCTGCAAGAAATAAATGTAATGCACCATGAGTACACAACACATGCTCCCAAATCTCAGGCAAATAACATCTTTGTAATGAATTTTCCAATAAGGAACCAAGTGATAAATTATGAAATAAATTTTTTTTATTAAATTTTACTCAGCTTTGAAATGTTACATTTTACTTGAAAGGCTTGTCTCACTGCACTCGGGTAGAGCCATCACTTTAAATAAAATTGGGGGGGGGGGGGGGGGGGGGGAAGAAAAAAATTATCATATGAACTTGTTCCCACAGAAAACACTCCATCACTAACATTATAAAATACATGTTATTCAAGCAGTCACAGGTAAATCTAAGGAATGTAAATTATGTAAGACAACTTAATTATTAATGTAGTTGGTGGGGATTCTAGAATTAGCACAGCCCTGTCTCATGTACTTTTACAGTGACATAATATTTTTAAGAGGAGCATTTCTGGCCTTCCACAAAAAAAAAAAAAAAAACTCTTTCAAACAACATTTCTGAAGTGAAATTTCTTTGCTGAGGGGGCTACAATTTTCCAGTGTTACAAAAATTCCAATCGCATGAGGGAAATGGTCAGGAACGTGGTGAGGAAACTGGAAGAGGGAGAATGCATCAGCCATGATGCCACTCCAACGCACGCACTAGCAATCGAATGGGAAGATTGCAAAATCAGTGAGGAAAAAGGGGGGGGGGGGGGGGGAGATAGGTATGTAGCGTAGCATGTTATATGCTAGTTGTAACGGCCGGAAGGGGAGAGGTATAAATGACGCGACAGTGATGCTATGGAATTCTCATAATGCAAGTTAATTTTTGTAACAGCTAATGATTGGCACCACCATATTTATTTAACTTAATTTAAGTATCTACAATTTTTTGTCCATGTGGAAGATTTATTGATTTGTATAGTTAACTTTTTAAATGTAATTTATTTTTATTTCATTAGTGTGAATGAAAATAATGTGTAAAAGACAGATTTATGAAGTTAGCTTTAAAGGTGTAGGTAATTTATTTTTGTATGTGAACACTGATTTGAAAAATAAAAACCACTTCTAGACTTGAGTGAAATTTATGTTTGATTGGAATATTTCTGTGTTCTTTCATTTTATTCAGCTGCAGGCCATGATTTAACATCATACCTAAAAATAATAAAAAGTCAGAAGCAGATAAGAGGTATTAACCAGAGGCAACGTGGGGATAAGGCACCAAAAAGTGACAGAACGAATGAAAGAGTACAGGGTGCAGAAAAAAGCATATATATCTTTTTATTTCAAATCATACCTGCACCCTTTCTAATCTCAATTGTCTCTTGTTCAATAATAAAAAAAAATTATAAATACGTTTTCTCTATCTGTACCTAATACACAAGAAGTTACACTTCTGTCGCGCGTGGACTCAACGCACACATTTACTTTAAGGTTTTGCTAATGCACCTTAATAAATTTTGATATCAATTCCTGATAAAGCCATCCTCAGGTTAGTATTATAAAATCTTACAATCAAATTCCTGTAAGCGCATTTTTACAACAGGAAATAAAATAGTTTCAAGATTTCCTAGCACAAAATCAATAATTGAAATAGGCATAGGCCAGAACTTTAAACTACACGCTAATAATAATCCAATTTTCCTTTTTCCCATTACTGATTAAAATTTTAACGGAACACTAGATAAGCAAGGAAAATAAACATGAAATGCATCAGCGCAGGGCCCAAATAGTCACGAGGCCTGAATTGCCTGACTCTGGATACACCCCCTATTATAGTTGATATAACTATAAGCTAAATATGTATTCTGGTGTTATTACAGAAGAACCCTGTTATAATGATCCTGCTTATGTTGTTTGCTTTATAAATTGCAATAAATGCAAAGAATGTTTTAAACACCTAACTATTCCAACACTCATCTCATCTGTGAAGTTTAAAATATTAGAATGTGCCAGAACACTAGCGCTACATGATAGCGCTAGCTAACCTGTGTGTTCAATATACTGAAGGTACATAATGTTCGCAGTTATGTGCCTGTTGGCACCAGTGGCGTAGCCAGGATTTGTGTATGGGGGGTGTTAAGAAGCATGGCCTCACCCCCCCCCCCCCCCCCCGTATTAAAGCGGGGGGTCCGGGGGTCCTCCCCCGGGAAAATTTGGAATTTAAGGTGTAAAATTGAATTTAAGGTGTAAAATAGTGCTATTTTAGCAGTTTTCGGTACTTAAATTTAAATATTGTAACGGTAAATTTGTTTTTATTAATTTAATATGAAATTTGTTTGAGTGATGAATAAGAAATTAATTAAAGATTTGGTGCTAAGGGGGGGGTTTGAACCCCTAAAACCCCCCCCTGGCTACGCCCCTGGTTGGCACCCTTGTCATGAAATAAAAAAAATTAAAAATTATTCCTGTTCTATTGTTTTTCCAGATGTACAAACTAGGGGTGAGCTGATCACCACATTTGCCGATCATGCCGATGCCAGAAATGTGGTACCGATCATACCAATTTTTTTGAACGATTAGTGCTTTTTTAAGTTGGTTGTAAAATATGCTCCAAATTACTTAAGTTAAATATTATTTAAGTTAAATAATTTTACTTGAACCTAGTCATTATTGAATACCCTAAACAAATAGGTTACATATATTTATATGAAAAACTTTTGATTTAGACACTGATTATTAGTTGTTCCCATGAACTAATCTGGAAATCTATTAATCCTTTTAACAAAATCTATAACACACTGTTAACCAACTAATCATCATCGTCACACCATTCGAAAATGAATGTTTGTTTACATTTTTCCGCGATTAAAATTCTTTCTGCTTGATTCTTGATATAAAGAAGCTGTTCTAACTATATGCCAGCGCCCCCGGCTGACGTGGTATGACCACTCACGTAAGGCTGTTCCAAACACCACCACCGTTCGCCCAATCATCTGCTTGCTTTTGTATTTATCGGGTGTCGCTGTTCCAAGCTGACGTCAGTGCCCCGAGCAGTGTGCGTAGGCTTTAAAACTTCGGCGGTTTGTCTTATCTATCCCAACATTATGCCGGAAAGGAAACTAAATGCCGTAGTTTTACGTATTTTTACAGTATATTTTTGAGTTTAACATTATAACTTAAGCGTGTGTAAGCTTTTGTTTGCTTTAGTGCATTTATGACTAATGATCAGTGGCGGCCATGTTGCGGTGTTTGTTTACCAGTGACGAGTCAAGCCTTTTACCCTGCGATTTCGCGTTTTAATACTAAATTTCGTGTAAAAACGCTGTGTTATGGCGATTTCGTGTAAAAACTGTATTTTACGGTCATTTTGCGTTTATCGTCGTTTAATCACGATTGCGAAAAGAACAGGCCCCTATGCATGAATTATTAAATGGTTTGGTGTGCTTTTGTTTACTCTTTTTTAACAAATGTACTTTTCATGAATGTTTATTTTTTAAGAATAACTTTACTTAATTTTTTTTCTGCAGAAAAGATTAAAACACGTAGTAACATAAATGTTACTTAAAAACGTCAAGCAACAGTTCTGAAGCAAAAAATATGTCAGCGCTTTTGTGTTACGTAGAGATTTTTTTTGTCGGCAAAAAGGATCGGCATACATGAAGCCGATCATGCAAAAGACAAAAATGACTAAAATCGGCCGATCTTAATAATCGGCAATCGGCATCGGCTCACCCCTATTACGAACATAGTCATACAATATTTTAGTTTGCCAATATTCCACCGTGACAAGAATAAAAAACAAAGTGTTTTTTATTTCTGATAAATAAAGAGTTTATCTATTTCAATATCATCATGAAAGGTAAATTGTTTTACAATATTGTTGCAGCGTGTCTTTAAAGACAAATAATAGCATGCAGAAGTTGAAAAATTTTTGGCTTGGTGAAGCAAATTTGACAGAGTGTATCCATCAGTGGTTTAAAAATTAAATTTGTTCATATAGTTTGATGAGCCAATTTGGTAAAAAGTTCAAACTATATAAAGTGTTATATTGATATTTCCTGCTGTTAATGATTTCCTGCTTATTTTTACCTTAAGCCCCCTTGAAAACCATAACAGGGTTATTGGAATTACTGTTTATCTGTTGACTAATTTAGTTAACATGTCATCCACGAAATAAAGTGTTATTGAACATGATAAGAAGAGCAACTTACATGACTGACCAAATTACAGCTTCGAAAAACACAATAGTCAAAAAACACTTATTCCACTGGTTGCAGCTCAGCAAAAATACAGACATTCAGCTCCAAATAAAGTTGACTAACGTAAACTTGTGAGATTTACTAGCGAGTATCACCAAAATGCATTTCACATGTTTACACTTTATTTGAAAGATGTAAAAGTCATAATACTTAGGCATGCTAGTCTTTATTTATTAACAAATCAGTTAATTACTTGCTCAAGTATATTGTAACAGTTTATTCTACTAATAGTGAAAAACATTAACGTAGTGAGACACAGACACAAAATTACAGATTACACTTTTTAAGGTCCAAGAAATTTTACATTATCAGGATTTCTGTGAAAAAAAAAAAAAACAATTTTAGGCTGACTCAATTGTTTCTGGAAATCCAACACTAAATTTCACTTAACAATGTACATAATGAAAAGTTTTGTATTGCATAGACTAACACTTTGTACAGTTTCAACACTTCAAGTACGTCAATTTCACACGACGTTAGGTCTAGTAACAACAAACGGTATTGTCAAAATGTACTTACAAGTACAAAATACTAATGTTTCCTATCACAACAGCAACTAAATATTTCCAAACTAACTTAAAAATATTAAAATAACTTTTAGTCCCAAATTTTCGTACTTGAAAAATGTTTTGTGCAGTTTATTGACTTTGAACATGGTGTTTATTTAGTAAACTATGATCATGGCAGCTCAAGCAACACACACTATGCACACTTAAAACTTCAGCATCTTTAGCAAAAAGGAAGAGGATAGGTTGATTATTTCTGAGCATGCTAACCACACGTACATACTTAACACTCACATAAATTGTACAATGACATGCAAATAATACCGTATATACTCGTGTATAGCGCGCCCTTTTTTCCCCTCAAGTAAAGGAAAAAAATAAGGATGCGCGCTATACACGGGAAAAAAAAATTTTTGGGGGGGGGGGAGGCGGGGAGGAGTGGAAGTCGTTAACTGCCGGGTGACGGGTGACGTTTCTGGCCAGCCCCCACACATACGCACAAGCAACAAGGCCTCTGTTTCACACACACACACACACACACACACACACACACACACACACACACACACACACACACACACACACACACACACACACACGCGCGCGCGCGCAAGCTCGCACATCATGGTCTCTTGTTTATTTTTAGACCTCCCCCCTTTACAGAAAGCCAGCTCAGAAGCTAGTAAAAAGAGAGAGAGAGAAAGAGAGAATGTTGTCACCAGTTCCTTCCCCCCCCCCTGCAACTTCTTCGCTTCCTCCATTCCTCACCGGTGAGTCATCAAGTTCTCCGCGCCAGCTTAGCAACGTAGCGCGGCACGCCTCCCTCCCTTCCTTCCTTCCACGTACCAGTTGTGACGATATAGCGCTTCATTATCTTCCGTTTAGACAGCAGAGTTTATGTATTTTCCTGACGCATCACCACACATCAATTTAAATAATCAGGTACCACAAAATGTTAGTAAAATTTATTTATGGGGGAAAAAAAAATTTCAATTTTTTTTTTCTTTGGAATTAGTTGCAAAAATCGTGGTGCGCGCTATACACGAGGGCGCGCTATACACGAGTAAATACGGTATACTTGATGACTAAAATTTCAGCTTTAAAATAAATTGGACAGCTTGAGAATGGACGGCCAGTTTTTTTTTTTTAATAATTATAATAGCACAATTTCTAATCATGCATGGGTTTCTATAGATAAATCTATAATATTACCCTACAGCATTAGGTAACTACAGTGAAACCTCGTTAATATTATCCCGCTTATTACGAATTACTCGTTAATATTACCTATTACTATTTCCCCGTGAAATATGCCCATTAAACACAATGAAGATTTGTTTGGTTAATACGAAATTCTCGTTATTATGTATAGCGAACAATAACAATTCCCGTCCGTATAAACAAACAGTCATGTTTACCGTTTAATACGAACCAAAGATTACCACAAAGATACGGCCCCGCCTGAGTCTCCGAAGTGTGTTTTTAACTCTATGTTTTCAAAATCACTCGTTCGTGTGTTCGATATGTTCAGAAATCACTCGCGTTTGTACAATATTCGATATATCGAACTTCACGTGGGATGGTATTTACGTTCGATTTTGTACTTCCTTTGTATACATGAATCTGTGCCGGACCAATAAAAACAAAATATATGTTACGCCTAACGTGTTTAATATTTGTGTACGTTGTAATGAAAGTTTAAGTGAATTATCTCGTGAGAATTTTATTAAACTTTAGAATTTGTACGTACACACATAAAAATGGAGGCAAAACGTAAACGCAAGGAAATTGCATTGAAGACGAAAATTAAGATAATAAATTCAGTTCGTCAGGGTGAAAAAACGAAAACAGAACTTTCTGAAGAGTTTGGTATATCAAAATCAACCTTAAGTACAATTCTAAAGCAAGCAGATAAAATAGAAGAAGCGGTCAGGAAAGGTAGTAATCAAACTAAGAAAAGGATGCGCGTCGGTAAACATTCCGAATTAGAGGCCAAACTGCTGGAGTGGTTTCATCAAATGCGCGCCGCCAGAGTTCCAATTTCCGGGCCTATTATCCAAGAAAAGGCTGATCAGCTGGCACTGCAACTCAGAATTGACGATTTTCATTGCAGCAACGGATGGCTTCAACGCTTCAAAGATAGGCATAATTTGGCCACAAAATCCATTTGTGGCGAATCTGCAGCTGTCGACCAAACAGCAACGAGTGACTGGCTTCAGTCAGTACAGTCCATCGTAAGTAAATTTGCACCACAAGATGTGTTTAATATGGATGAAACAGGGCTTTTTTACAATCTGTTGCCCAATAAAACTCTAACCGTAAAAGGTGAAAACTGCCATGGCGGTAAACACAGTAAAGTTCGTCTTACAGTTTTACTATGTTGTAATCAAGATGGCAGTACTAAACTTCGACCCTTGGTTATTGGCAAGTCTGCCAAGCAAAGATGTTTCAAAGATGTTGCAGCAAAAAACCTGCCAGTAGATTACGAGGCAAACAGTAAGGCTTGGGTCACCACAAAAATTTTCCAGTTGTGGTTGTTAAAATTGGACAGGAAAATGGCGACTCTAAATCGCAAAATTTTGTTATTGTTGGACAACTGTGCTGCACATACTGCTCATGGTATGAAGTTGGAAAACATTACCTTACTCTTCTTGCTACCAAATACAACAAGTGTGACACAACCACTCGACCAAGGTATAATACAGTGCTTGAAAAGAAACTACAGACAGCGCTTGGTGAAATACCTTATCAGGCAGTGTGAAAAAGGAAAGACTGAGCTTCCTAGATGGTCAGTTTTGGATGCTATCCGCAGTATAGCCATGTCGTGGGACAGCATCAGCCAAAAGACAATTGTGCATTGCTTTGCAAAAAGTGGTTTTGGCCAGCAAACTGTTGAAGAACCTGACTGTGATCAACCTTTAGAGGATTGGCAAGAGTTAAAAGAACATGTGCAAGTTGATAATGACTTCAATGAGTTTGTTCATATTGATGACAGTGTGTACACCAGTGCAAGATTAACTGCAGAAGATCTTGTTGGTTCACGAGGATTACAGGAAACACCAACGGCTGACGCTGTACAGTCACTTTGTGAGGGTGGTACAAGTCAGGATAATGATGGTGATGACGACAATGGTGAGGTAGTGCATAAACTTCCAAGCAAAAGTGACACAATCAGTGCTTTGCGTACACTGGAAAATGTACTTGCTGCAAGTGATGTGCCAATTGACTTGATTGCAGGATTTGAGAAGATATGTTCTGCTGTAAATGATATTTACAGAGATAAGTGTGTCCAGAAAAAAATTAATGATTTTTTTAAACCTATGTAAATATATCTTGCATACTTTGCATAAGAATTGCTATACACTCAACAGCAATTAACTGTACGGTAAATGTTAATCATTTTTGTCAAAACTTTGGAAGCAAATTAAATAAGAATACATACATACGTATATGTATACTAATTATCAGTCTGTTATAGTATATTTTATTAAAACTATTAAAATTGCTTCTAAGTGTATTTTGTTAGTGTGCATGTCAATATCTGGCTTCTATTACAATAATAATATTCCACATTTTTAGTGCTCTGACATGTAGGAATTCAATATTTCTTATCGAGTTCTTATTCTACCTATTGGCTCAAAAACCTCATTAATATGAACCTCGTTATTACAAACTGAAATATTTTACTCCCCTTCAGGTTTGTATTAATGAGGTTTCACTGTATTCAGGATTGTGCAGTAAATTATATACATACCTAGTAGGATTGTAGTTAACACAAAGCATTATGACTATAATAGTCATAACTTTTAACACATTTTTTCACTTGAATTTAAAAACTTTAATTTAGAGTACTATAGGTATGTGACACATAAAGAAATTAACTTAGGTGCTAAGAATTACTAACTAACTTTTGACTGATAATGCAGCCACTTTTAAACCCTTTTTCACGTTACATCACTTAATTTTGAAAGTTGCGTAGAGAAGTGTACAATGATCACAACTTCCTCCACAGGTATAAATTCTTACTTTTTTTGAAACAAATATAAAAATAAATTTCTGGGTAAACATTTATTTTACCATGATGCTCACATCAGCAGTACCATTTAGACGAGGTGAATTGTGACTTAGTAAAATCTCTGTTTACAACAAAACTAAAGGGACTGAATTTTTGTGCATGTGATACAGAGGATTTCTTCATACAGACATGGAGAGAAACAAGCTCAGCAAGTCTACATCATCAGATTTTACACTATTCCTGGACACTAAATTCTAAGTATGACTGTCACAAAATCTGCAGTGAACGTTTTTATAGATCAGTTACTGAAAAAAATTAATCATGAATTACATCCATATTTCAATAAATTAGTCATAAAGATATAAAATACCCAAATGCCATTTATCTATCAGTCAATAAGGACACAATGTTATGTGGAGAAAAACAATTTTTTTTAAAGAAAGTGTGTCAAACTTAACTTAATAAATTAACAAAAAATGCATTCATCACCAGTTCATAAGCTGTCAAATAAACACATACAGAAAATATTTGTATTACATATTTTCTAATGGATTTGGTTTTGGTTTCTTCCCCTATCAAAAACAAATTCAATTAAAATCATACCAAAATTCGAACTCCAACTAGCCAAATTGACATTAAGACAATAATTATTTTTTCTCATCCACCTTACCACTATAAGCAATCTTCAGCATTGGTGGATAAGTTTTACAAACACACCAGACTCATGAACAGAAATTTCATTTAAATACCACATACTCATCCCTTATGTATTACTATAATTCAGGTGGTAAATAAGTAGTAAAACTCACTTAAGATGTTCCCACATAATAAGTTTTCCTTTTCCCGCCTATTATGTTTACAAAATTGTTCCCATTTAAAACATTTGCATTTATAGATGCTTCCCGCATATGACATTCAGCATTTGAGGAAAGTATTATTATAATAATTTTTATCTTTAAAATTTTAAGGGCCTCCCTAGTAGAATTAAAGGTTAGCAAACACACTACTATTTGGATGATGATAACACACTATTTATCAAAACTACGAATTTGAAATTTTTCACCCACGAGAAGAAACTACAACAATTGTGGGTATTGGTTTGAATTTTTATTTTTTAGTTTCAAAATATGAAATAAAAAATCATCAAATGTCCAACTTTAAGTCGATTTTGTGCTGTTTGGGAGAATGAAAGAAATAAAACTTATAGAATTGTATAATGAAGAAATTGGTGTAATAAAAACTTATCGTTATAGTCATCGCTTTAAATTTCGAGATTTCTTATCCACAGTTAATGAAAATTTTGATATATTTCCAACCGTCCCGTGCTGCAGCTCGACGGAGCTAGCCGTGACCTAGGGCGGGCAGAGTGGTGGGGGAACACGGGCTCGGAGGGGAGGCAGAGACTCCTTGTGCGTATGTGTGCGCCTGCGTGGAGACGTCTTAGTTCTTAGTACCATGCGTGGAGACGAAGATAACGGCCATGTAAACGATACCCTTGTGTATGAAAGGAATTCTCACTTCTTTTAGTGTGCCTATCCACAGCAAGGAGTTACGAGGTTTCATAAAACATGCGTTGAAAAATCATGGTGCGAGGCTTATTGAAAACGTGGCAATGCTGCATACCACAGGTTCTTTCAAACTCCAAGATTCGTTAACCTGCTACTGCTTAAAGAAAAACAGACATCGTAAGCATGATTTATGAGTGTTATTCTGTGAGAAGACGTTCCGATGAGAACCGAAGGTTTGCAGTAGCGATCATCTGCAGCCTGCTTAGTTTATAAAATTCAGTTCATTGGAAAACATCTTTACAGGGTTTTACAGTACATATATTAGATTAATAAAATCAGTACAAATTTTTTTAAAGGATTTTAGGTAATAATTAACATTTTTAGGAACAATTTCATATTATATGCCAACCTAATAATTTGAAACTAGCAACAAATCATTGCCTGATAAAATACTTGAAATGGAAGATTCACATTTTACATACCACAATTTCAAAATTGAGTGAAGTAACGTGAATGGACTAACCACCAAGGCATTTTGGTTTTGCAGTGAAATTGACAGAGCACAGGCATGCTGCTATAGCAAGTGTTAATTACTTAAAGTAAATCAAGGGACACAGTACAAAATGTGGATTTAGGCCAAATTGTTAATTAATAGACTTTTCAGGCCAAAGAAAGAAATTCACGCATTTCTCCATTAGCACCTACATTTGCAGCATTTACTAAAATGATTGTGAACATGATGAAAAATCTGCATAGATACCTATTTACCAAACACAATCAAAAACATTATTACAAATCCAGTTTCCTCCAATTTCTCCATTATGGAATAGTCTTTGATACTAAATATAATTATTAACTGCAACACTAGGATATATTTAATATTTTTTTAAATTACACATTTTTAAATAACTTAGCAAAATATATTAATGCAAATATAGCTTATTTATTAAATATATTAGTGTATATAACTACAAAGTATATACATGTTTTAAACATTGCGTGGAGAAAAAAAATTATATTCAAATTTATATTAAAATTATAATTTAACAGCAAAAACATTATGGCTAAAACAAAATTCTCTTTTTTTTAATGATATGTTTGTACATCAGACTCTCTAGATATGTATAGTAGAATGATAATTTATGTATGGTTTATAACATATTTACATTAAAAAGGAAAAATTATTAAAATAATACTATATTACTCAAATTTTAAGATATATTTTGAAGGTTCCCAATTTTAGAATGGAAATTTCTTTTAAGATCATTTGATTATATTTACATACATACAGGGTTGTGCAAGTATGTTAAACATGTATCCTGTAGAATTATGGTATTTATATAACCAGATACTTGCACAAAAAAAATCAATAACAAACAGTATACACAGATGTATTAGTATTTTGATTTTGTGCAAGAAAAACAAATTCATTATCAATGGTCTTGCTACCCAATGTTCTAGTCCCAAAGATATTTGAGAAAATACTTTTAATTGTACTTTTCAACCTAACATACAATGAGCAATGCCTGATATAACACATCTTCAATGGGAGGATTAAAATATGTTTATCATACTCTTTCGTTGGTCAAGTTTCACAACATTTAATAAGTTTACATGAAATGCAAGATACTGTCTATAATTAAAATTTAAGAGGAATGTTTAACATGGTAAAAAAATATGCTGTGGCATAACATTACCTGTACAGGCTACGTAAAGGATGAATTGGCTATACATACCTAAATGATAATGTATTTATTATTGTAAAATCCACTCACTGAGACATGCATCTCAAAAAATATCAACCCATCCTCCATTAAAAATATAAGAACTTGCCACTCAAATTGAAACAGCTTATACAAATTTTGCTAAAACTAAAAATTAAAATCAAATTTAAAAAATAATAACTGTGTAGAATACACAGAGCTTGTTGAAGGCACAGCCACATATAAGAGACAAAACTGCTATAGAGTTAACTCATTAAAAAAACATAAGACTGTTTTGGTGACTAGGCAATATTATTCAAAAACTGTGATGTTGAACTATCAGAACTCGAAAATATCTACCTACCAGGGGCGTATTCTCCATGAATGCAATGCATGCAGTGCATGCTCTAAATGAAACTAATATTTTATGGGCATTGTGGCATTGATCACTATCTCGCTGTTTAATTCTGTAATTGTTTTCTGCTTAAGTTATTCCCTTTTCTTTATAGCTAATCTCGTTCCGTTCACGATTTGTGCGACGTGTGGCAAACAAATGCATTAGCGCTACCTATTGACTACAGCGTGAATGATACTTGTAATAGTTCCTCAGATTGTCGCGGTACGGCGCTGTGGTGCTCTCAACAGCCACTCTCCAGATGTGACGTCACTACCAACTCTCGCGAAGACGGGGTCGCATGCATACACTAGTTGCTTCTGCATTCACTGATCAGTAACACAGCCGGCCGCGAACGAGTCCATTTAGTGTCTGTTCAGTTGTGTTTTTTTTTTTTTAATTAAATGTTTGGGTTGGAATTATATAACATTCGTAGACACATTTAGTTGTAATTCAACTCTTAATTTTACTATTTTTCCTTTTCACTGCAATCTTAACGCGTGCGGCGTGGGTGCTTGTCGCAGCTTGTGTTAAGCTTATGTCACGTGGGAGGTTGCAGGTGCTTGAAGGTGACATTTTATTCAGCATGAACAGGAGTAGATTGTGTGATGGTTAGTGATTTAGTGCTAAGTTTACAATTAAGTTTGTTGTAAAATTGTAGTTTTGCAAGATGAATAACTGTAAAAATGACGTCGTAGAGACTATTTTTAATAAACCTTTTCAATCATGTTCATTTGATGAAAAGTTATAAATCGTTAAAAACGGGCGCCCGACGCCAGCGCTTAGCAATCTAAAAACAGATAACAAAACTAAAAATTTTGTACGGACATTTAATCCTGAGCTTTATAACAAAATTGTGTGGTTATGTGGCAGTGAAACATTAACAAAACTCTTCTGTTGGCCATGTTTGTTGCTTGCAAATGAAAAATCACCCTGGAACAGTAAAGACCGGGGTTATTCAGATCTTAATAATTTGCACACGGCAATTTCAAGGCATGAAAAGTCAGTCTCATATACATGCGTGGATATCGCTCGGTACATTCGGCAAAAGTAGGGTTGACTTGCAACTGGATTCACAGAAACGTGCAAGCATTTTAAAAGACAATGAAACTGTAAAACAGAATCGGTAAATACTGAAGAGATTGACTGCAGCTACATGTTTATTAGGGCAACAGGAACTGTCATTTCGAGGACACAGGGAAAACAGTGATTTTAACAATTGAGGCAATTATGTAGAGCTAGTTCATTTGTTGGCTGAGTTTGACGACAAATTGAGAGTCCACTTGTCTACAAGCTCTGTGTTCACTGGATTATCACCAATAATTCAAAATGATTTAAATTAAAGTATCAATGATGTAATGATTTCGGAAATAAAAAATGAGATTAAAGAAGCAAAGTTTGTTGCTATTTTGCTTGACGAAACATGTGATGTAACAAATTTTTCACAGCTATCAACAGTGTTAAGATATGTGTACAAGGGGCAAGTATACGAAAGGTTCGTAGGCTTTCATGATGTCAGTGGAGACAGGTCAGCAGAGGCACTAGCAAAACTTGCAATAGACACTCTTGAAGTATTTCAATGTAAGGACAAACTGGTCGCACAGGTGTATGATGGTGCGGCGGTTGTGGCCGGACATTTGAATGGTGTGCAGGCTAAAGTTAGAGAAGTGATTCCTCATGCTGTATTTGTACATTGTTACGCCCACAAGTTGAATTTGGTGTTATCGCAAGCAGTTTCATGTATAAGTGCATGTAGTGTGTTTTTTGCTAACCTTAGCGGCTTTGTCAGTTTTTTTGTCCATTCCTCTAAAAGAACCAATTTATTAGACACTATAGTGCAGAAGAGATTTCCTAAACTTGCACCGACAAGATGGAGTTATTCAAGTCGCTTAGTTCAGGCTGTCGCTGATCATAAAGTAGAACTTGAAGAACTGTACGAGCACATTTTAGAAAATCCGGAAGACTGGGACACAACTGCTATTAACGAAGCTCGTGGATTTCTTATGATGTTAAGGGATTTTCAGTTCAACTTCTTGTTGTGTGTATTTGGAGAGTTATTTTCGTTGACAGATGTTACATTTAACATCGTGCAGTCAAAATACTTGGACATTACATTTTGCAGCAAAGAAGTTGAAGCTCTGAAGGATAAGCTAAACACAAAGAGAAATTGCGGTTTTGATAAAATATGGTTGAAAACTGAAACCATATCTGACTGTGAGCCTGCAAGGAAGAAAAGAAAAGGACACTGCTCAGAAGCCACTGTAAAGGACGATTTTAGGATTGGACACAGTAATCATGCAGCTGAATATTCGGTTTCAATCGTTGCATGATTTGAAGTTCATTGAAATGTTTGATTCAAAAAAAATTCTCAACATTTTCAGATGTTTTCCCCGAGGAGGCATTTCAAAAATTAAGGACACTCTATGGAAAATTTTTTGATATTGTTAGGCTGAAATCTGAATTGAGTGCTATGTTTACATCTAAACATTTTGAGGGAAAGACAGTGCAAGAAATGCACCATTTCCTGTATCAAAATGAACTCCAAAGTGGACTTCCAGAACTCTATAAACTGTGTGTAATGGTTTCAACTATTCCTGCTACATCGTCATCCGTAGAACGTTCGTTTTCTGCACTAAGACGAATAAAATCATTCACAAGAAATGCGCAAGGACAAAGTCGTTTGTCTGCACTCTCCATCATGTCCATAGAAAAAGATCTGTTGGTGCAGATGAAAGCCCGCAGCTCGTTTTTCGACGAAGTCACGGAGCAGTTCTGCAGGAAAAACCGCAGAGCCGAGTTCCATTATAAGTAAATACATGGTGAGTGACAATTTGATATCTTTGTTAATTCTTCTCTCTAAGTTTATCACAAAAAAATTAATGTTGTTACCAGTTTTACGTTTAATTATTTTTTTAAAAAACTACCTAAACAGCACCATTTTGCTCCCTGAAAACCAAAATTTTCCGGGAGAGGGCCCCCGGACCACCCTTCTTCCGGAAGCGGGGGGGGGGGGGGGGGGGGGTTGGATGTATTCTATATTGCATGCGTTACCAAATTTGTCAGGATACGCCCCTGCTACCTACCAAAGTAAGGTCATAATGTACACATCATCAGCCAAATTACTTACAGTATTGTACTATTTACAAAGTTTTCAGTGTACAATAAACACTGTGAACTCTAAACTTACTTGCAAATATTGTATCGCACAAATGTCCATCCAAAAAAACTGTCGTACTAGGTATTCCTTTATTACATAACTAGTGCATGTGTCGAAAGCACTTCTTAATGTACGACTTGATTATTGAAAATAATTCATCACCTCTACACGCAAATCTAAAAAATAATTTTTAGGAATGATATTATGTTTTTTAACTTGTTTCCAGAACAGTAATAACGCTTTAATTCACAAATTTGAATATAACAAGCTTTATGCTACAGTACCACATTTCAATCTGAAACAAATGTACATACATCTTTACACCAAACTTACTTGACTACTCTTTATACAGTAAAATTTTTTCAACCTTCAGCAATTTACAACGGGTAAAATGCACCTGTCTACTTTTTTTTTTTTTTTTTTTTTTAAAGAGAAGCTATTTAAAATGTAAATAACTACAAAGGAAGCTCTTAAATAAGGGAATCAAACATATCAGTCACGCGTGAACGTTGTAACGCATACATACTTATTTCGAGTTTAGAAACCGTTGTTACGACTGTTTGTCTGAATGCTCCGGTAGCTTGGCGCGGTTGTCCGTCTCCGGGTCGGCGAGAACACGCTCCGTACCGACGCCCGGCCACAAGGGCGCCACTACGGCAACCTGCAAAGCACCAAGTTCACGACCTTGTGCGCCACAAAGTTGGCCACAAGCCCCGTCGTCTCCGCGCAGCAGGAGCCGTACTCGTTTCTGTTCTTGGGCAAGATGGCCGGCTGAAGGCGGCCGACCGAGCGTTATGCAAACAGACCCAGCCGGTGGATCTTGGCCGACAGGAAGTTGTGCAGGATGAAGACCAGCGGCTTCGGGCAAGCTTCGAGATCCAGCTCCTGGTCAAAAAAAAAAATAATGTTCAAAACACACATCAATTACGGGCATACTTTGGGTTCTTAAACACAAGCAGAGTTGGTCATTTGATTTTATAGACATTTGGATATTTCTCTTAAATATGTTGACGACCACATTTCTCATCATATATTAACTAAACATTATTTTGGAGGTGAAAATTCAAAAACTCACAAGTGATAAATAATTATGAACGCTTTCATTATATTTCTACTAATTAAATTGTATTTAGTTAAAAAATCTTGACACAAAATATATAATACAAGAGTGCTATCTGATTAATTTTACTGGAAAATCAAATTAAAGTAATACTCCAAAATGAAATGACCCAACTCTGCATGCGAGACTAATCCTTAAAATTTGATTTTAGTTTGAAAAACGAATCTAAATTAACTAACAAAAAATGTATCACTTTTATGTTAAAGATCCAGCCAATAAATGTAATGATTAAAACTTATATTTTGTAAAGTGTTGTCAATTTTACATATAAACCATCTCTTATTAACAAAGTAATAATATGCACATATGCAATTAGAAAATCACACCCAATTTATTTCAAAATCATTACATTTTGACATACTATCTACAAATAGAAGTTCTGCACATAAATTTTATTTTGAGGTAATTAATTATTCTTTTAAATGAAACTGATGTATCCATACAGTAATTAATTAGTAGATTGCAGGCTTTGCCACCATTGCGTAATAAACGATCTTGGCTATCAAGGTTGAGGCACATTCAATGGCAGATTTTACCAACGTATCCCTCTGCGCACAGTAAAAAAAATTGTGTTTTTTTTGTTGCATTGTATCTAGAAACATCAGCCAGGCGTTACAACCCTCCTATGAGCCTGATGTGACCCACCAATGCCCACCCCTCCACCCCTTGGCCACCCCATGCTTGAACCTCTCTCCAGCAACGTGTGTGCGCATCACGCCACGATCCAGCCCTGCAAGAGGCAAGTATAGCTTCAGCACTCTGAACCCTCTCAGAAGCATAAAATGACGTAAGTAATAATTACGGAATTTTCATTTTTATAATTTCATGCCCCTAATGTATGTGTAACGGGTTTAGCATGCAGACGGAGCGGCGCTACGTGCAAACATTTCGGAATGCACCCTCGCTTGAGTAGTTTAGTTTTGAACTTTAAAACTAAACACGCAAATATGTATGCACTATTAATAGCTCCAGATAATTGTAATTTAATTAGCAATAGTAGTTTAAATGGGTTGCTTTTTTTGTTATCACTATCATGCTTTCAAACAAGGTCTAATGGTCATTGGGGGACTAGTGAACTTGATGGCACAGTACTTCAGTTCTGTTCCTATTATTTCTTCACAAACATTTCATTCATCGCTTGTTCTGGTGCTTTGTCACTACACAGTGTTTCTTTGCAGTTTACATTATTAAGGCCTCACATTTTGATATGGGAATGATAAATACGTATTTTAAATGAAACAAGGTTTATTTTAATCAGATGTAAAATAAGTTTTTTTATTTTTGTAGTAAACATTATGTGAGACTATCAGATTTATCAAATAAATGTATTATTTATTGTGAAAATTTAAAGTAATAAAATCACATTTAACATTCTTCTGAAACACAGAAAACTACAATCTTGGAAAACTGATCATACTGTTGCATACCTGTAGGTAATAGAAGCTAAAAAGGTGAATTAAATAGATTGTAGTTATGATTTCAATGATCCCCTAGTAAGGACTTAAAAGATTTTTAGTGTGAGTTGAGGGTTAAATTTAAGTATGTAACAAAATGAAATGGAAAATTAACAGGATGAATTCCAATGTGCATTGTCATTTCATTCAGTTGTGTTCAAATGCAAGGTATACAATGTAGAACATAGTTTATTTTTAAATGATTATAAAATGAAAAAAAAAATTCATATATATTTTAATATTTAATGAATAGCTAAAGTTAGTAGAAACTAATTTTTATAATACTGAAACCAGCCAACTCAGTTTCTGTAATTTAGTTTTCTTCATGTTAAGTTATAATTGACTAGCAGAGAAAATAGTGTTAAATAGCTTCAATGATATTTACCACTTTGTTGGTTCTATTTATTATGAACAAATGCTGTACTATATTCCTTTTGATGTTAACCAGCCCCGTGAAACTTATATGTGCAATTTGTGCACGATGTTGTGTTTCCTTGAGTGACAACTTGGAGCGCTTACTGTCAACGATTTATTATTATTATTATTATTATTTCTGTTGATATTTGAAAATGGCGGGTTTTCATGTTAGGTTAAGTAGTTTAAAAGGGTTAACCTTCTTTTCTATTCAAGCGAAATGAAAAATAATTATTTGGATGGTAGGAAGTGTGCTGCTTTGGGATGTCCATCCACTTCCAGGAATTAGAAATTATTTCGTTTTCCTAGGAATTCGAAAGAGAGGTAACAAAACTAAATGTCTCGTGAAACTCATGATTGTATGTTCACTTTAAGAGGGTATCGAGAATAAGTTAACGCATGTTAAAAGTGAATTAATGTTGATTTTAAACCAACTTCGGGTGAAATATTTCCAAATAATCTGAAAACTGTTTACGTACCTACGGAAACGTATGAGATTCGAATCTAACTTCACCTCAGTTATGTTTCTGTACTTACCGTCAATGCTTTTTGTCGGAGGGTAACACAATATTTCCAGTACTTCTTTACTTGACGTACATTTTATTTCCGGCATAACAATTCTTCGATAGTTATGTTTTTTTTTATTTACATTAGAGAGAAATGTTTGGTTATGTATGGTCAGTTACATTAAGAATGCTGTTGTTTAAGGTTCTATGAAAAGGAAAAATTGGTGGGTTACATGGAAATTAAAATTTGTCGGGTTGGGGTAGATCTTCTATTTTCTAGCATAAGCATTTTACTTCACCTAACTTAAGCATTTTTCCGGTATGTCTAGCATAAGACAATAGCATTCAAATGTTACTGACACTGACTGTACCTAATCAAACTCTTCACTTTAAATACATTAATAAACATGCTACTTAGCAATCAACATCACTTTTACATAAAAAAAAGTTATTTAATTAATGAAGTACTCTAAATATTGCAATGTCCTTCCACCAGCACATTAAACATTTCTGAGAATTTTTTAAAACTTTT
The DNA here is from genome assembly GCF_032445375.1 of Bacillus rossius redtenbacheri. NCBI lineage: Eukaryota > Metazoa > Arthropoda > Insecta > Phasmatodea > Bacillidae > Bacillus > Bacillus rossius. The sequence continues at coordinate 36,823,031 of NC_086338.1, forward strand.
TTGCTGAAAGTTTCACTCATAAAATTTTACCCCTGTAAATTATGTTTTATGACAAAATTGTAATCATTTAACAATGTATAAATATATATTTTTAGGTACCAGAAATGGGCTGGCGTTGCAAAGAATCCTAAACTTGATGTACAAAGTATGACATCTTCGTACCTTTGTGGGAACCACTTTGCAAGGAATCAGTTTCGAGACGAGAACCAGACAACTCTGATTTTTGGAGCAGTACCTGTAGCAAAGGACAATTCTGGCTACTTGGATGATGATTTTCTCCCTGCAAATAGTGTCGTCTCGGACTCGTGGACACATTCAACGCCAAGAAACAAGCAAAGTTGTGCTACAAAATTGAAGTGAAAGGTTGGTTAGGTTAGGTCAGCTACATTTTAAATGCTTTGGCATTGTGATAGGAAAACAATATTGGCCAAAAATGGCATTCTTGTTTGGGTTACAGTCTTAATTTCAAAATTCCATTTTAAAATTTTATTTATTTTTAGAAAAGCCACATTTGTAATGTTTTAGCACATCCAAACATATATAATGTGTTGACCAAAATTAGTGTTGTCTAAAACAAGTACTAAATCCTTACAATCATTTCTGCTGCCACCAGCTGATTAAAAGACATGGTTTACGTTAATGATATTATTAGTTACGGTTCTCACAAAGTAATTTATAGTTGATGGAGGTTTTGCATTTGAAGTGTTATCTTATTTTACTTTATTATTATTTAATATTTTTCACATAGTACTATCCCATAAACTTAAGCACTGTTCACAAGGATTGATATTTAATTTTTTGTGTCTCTTATGTCATTATTTAAAGATGCTGAACAGCAATGATAGGTATTGTAAATTATAATTAAAATATTACAGCAGTGCATATATACGTGATAACTCAGAAGTCATAATCACAATGTAGTGTTAATTTAATTTTTCTAGGCGTATGAAAACTTAATACTTTGAAAAAATTTACAGTAGATGTGAATTGTACAAATTGAATACCTATGTAACATCTCACAATATTAGAGTGAAACACTTATTAATCCTATGCTGCAAGCAACTCTCATTTTTGTATCTGATTTTTTGGTATTTTAGAACATGAGAATCATAATTCTGTTTTGTGTGTGAAATAGATTAGGAAAGATTCACGTTTTAAATTGTTTGTAAATGTTTTAGCATTAAAAATCTATTTGTAAAGCAGGGGTTATATTAGTGATTAGAAGCCATCACACCATACATTTGCCATTGCTTCAAATGATATATGTGTGTGTGAGAAAAAACACGTTTTTTTTATAATAATTTAGTAATAACAGGATGGTGGATACTTTAGACTTCAGAGCAATAAATGAAATAACCATATACTAGTGCTTTTGAAGCAGCTATTTTGATTTAGTAATACTTCTTCAAAATGTTATTTGAATGCAAAGAATTTGTATACCCTTGTATTTTGGCTGTTTTTGTTATGTTTATGCACGTTGTATTTTTATTTTTTTAGAATACCTACATTTATATTTCTACTATATCATGTAAACCAGGATGAGTAACAAGGTATTTCAGCACTGTCGCTGATAGGATTATTATATTATTAGCCGATGTCAGGGTCTGCACTAAATGATGCTTCCAAATGCAGCCAATAAGCACACATGATAAATAAACTTACAGTATCCAATACAACCACAAACACAGATGGCCATAAAGTATCTAGTCATTATTTTTGAAAACATTATTGTGGTGGGACAGAACAAACAAATGCCTGTCTTTACAAGTTGTTCTTACTTTAGTTACCATCCTTGATACCACTATTTTAATTTGAATGAAAACAATGTTTGAATAAAACTAGGTATACATTTTTTTTTCTATTACCATCAGAATTCAGGATGCAACTGCAGGCACTCAGTTTTTGATTTTGGTTTTGTTTGAGGAATTAACTCAGAACCAATTTATATATACATATATTTTTTAATGTATACTTGTAAGAACCATGTATTATATCACTTGCTATATATCATTATACCATTCTTGTTGAATAAGTCATGCCTAGGAAAACTAACTCTATATCTGTTATGAGAGTGTATAACATACCTGTCTAGGGAGTGTTTAGCAATAAACACTCAGCAATGCTACTTCCCTGAAAATTTAGTGGGTAATTTTCTAGAGTAGGTGCTCAACCAAGGAAATTTATTGAAAATTCTGAAAATGGTGTTTTTGTTAACAACTAATGTTCCTTAAGATATTCCGAATCAGGTGTTCTCAAGTTTTAAATAGGATACTCAAGAAAGTAATAGTGGAGACTGGAGAGAATTATGAAGTCCTAGTAAATTGTGGTGTTAAACATGCACAAATGTTTATTTTGTATTTTCTTTCCTTTAGCAAATTATAAAGCTGTTAATAAATAAAGATTCAAAAAATGTGTTTTTTTATTCAATTTAAGTTGTAATAAAAATTGAACACATTGTTCTTATATTTTTAATTTGTCCAATTTTGAAGATGCAATACATTGACAACATATTCCTGTGATTCATCTGTTTGCCTAGCATAGAAACAATGGACTTGATACTGGTATATTTTTATCAGTGCTTTCATTTTGTAAAATAGTTTTCCATTTGCCTTTACCTAGTTATAACCCAGTAATACAAATTTGTTTTTCACAACAATTAATGTAAAGCTTTAATTCAAAATCTTAATTTTTTATATGAGGTAAGCTAATAGTAGGTGGCAATTTTTTTATTTGATATTTTTTACATTTGGTTTATTTACTGTAATTAAAACGAGTATATATTATAAATTTAGAAATTTAATTAAATGTATGTGTGTATACGTATTTTTATATTCCACACACACTATGTTACAAAGCAAAACTTTTAGAGGAAATAAAACTAACAATTTTACTTTTACAGTTGAATATTCATATAAATAACTATACAAATAGTTCTACTTGTAGAATTGCTTGTTTAGTTTCCTTTGTAAAAGATATTCATCAGTCAAAGTAAACATGTTAGTTGAAATATTTCCATAAAAAAAATTATTTTAAATAGACCACACATATGTCCACATTCAAATTTCCCGCCGCCGGGTGTTTTTTTTTGTTAGTTCCGCGAGTGACAACTTGGAGCGCTAGTGTAGAACTAGTAGCATAATAAATAACATTGAGTTTCCCATCTTTCCGTAGGTGGATAATCTTTGATGTTAACCAAGTTTGTTAGCAACTTAGTTTATTTATCAAACTGAAGGTTGCAGTCAGGTCACATCATAGAAAAGAGAGGGTCACATGCAGTAACTTGTGATTCATAATATTTATTCCAAATAAGTATAATTTTTAATGTGTCCATATGCACAAGCACCCCTCATTTTCAAACTTAAGCTTCACTAGGTATGTTATGAAAAAAATTATGAAATAATTTTTTGAACGCACATGCAATTAGCAACAAAATTTTCACAGAATGAAAATAAAAATTCTGCATACAATTAAAAATAAAATATGATATAGATTAAAAAAATATAAAATATATTAAAAAATAAGATATGTGCCTTAAATCTTATGAGTGACATTGAATACTGGTCCATATCATTAAAAACATTTATTTATTGTGATTAGTGATAGAAATTGCGATTATAACTTTTTCCTGTGTATTTATAAAAGTGAGGTTATGTTCACATAATATGCAAAACAATGCTAGGTTGTCTGTAAGCTTCCATTGTCTCTGGCAGGGAGTGTGTGGAAGGTTCAGTAGTCTCCTGGCCGATTTCATGGGAGTTTTGATAGGTTATGTTTCCGTACGTATAATTTGCATTTTAAATAATAAAATATTACAATATTATTTAATAATTAATTAGAATTTATCAAAAGTGTTTATTTTAAAATTTGATTTATATAATTTCTACTTTACCAACGATATTTATAAAATTACTAGTCCTTTTATTATTTTATTTATATTATTTATTAGCTTGTAAAAGAAATTTATTTATTATGCCAAGTTAGTATAACTTCTAACAGGCATAAATAAGTTCATACAACCTTTTTTTTTTATTCCTTTTTTTTCAAGGCATTCCTTAACTTCATACCAACACACTAATATCAACACGAGGAGGTAACTTATGTGCTACTAAGTTGTGCGCTTGCATCACCATCTCGCCCTCTTCGCCCCCGAAGTCGAGCCAGAGGAGGCGGGCTCCGTCGTCCGCAGACATGCGCAGCCTCTCGAACGAGAACTTCCACAGCACCTTGGGCTCGCGGTTCGTCTGGGTGGCCGCCTCGTACAGCGTGAAGCCGTTCTCGTAGTGCAGCACCAGCTGCGCGGGCTTGCCTTGCCACAGGCAGCCTGCAACAGAACTGCTGGTCGTGAGCACGTATCACGAACGTGCGTGCGCACACACACACAAACCCACCCCCCACACACACAAACCCACCCCCCATACACAAACCCACCCCCCACACACACAAACCCACCCCCCACACACTCACAAACCCACCCCCCACACACTCACAAACCCACTCCCCCACACACTCACAAACCCACTCCCCCACACACTCACAAACCCACTCCCCCACACACTCACAAACCCACCCCCCCACACACTCACAAACCCACCCCCCCACACACTCACAAACCCACCCCCCCACACACTCACAAACCCACCCCCCCACACACTCACAAACCCACCCCCCCACACACTCACAAACCCACCCCCCCACACTCACAAACCCACCCCCCCACACTCACAAACCCACCCCCCCACACACACACAACCCCCCCCCCCCCACACACACACACACACATACACAATGTACCCCCATGTAACAAACCCAATCACCAAGCGCCCACGTATTCCAACTAAAATTCACAAACGAAACCTGTGACACATTTATTTAACAGTGCTTCAAAATTAAAAAGTCTTTTAAATATAATCAGTAACTACGCAATAACACTTATTTTGTCCATAAATCTGTGAACTGTCACGCATCCCAATGGCCACCACTAAACATGTGAGGGGTTGGGAACAGTTGTAACTTGTAATTAGGGACAAGATTACATGGTGAACTACAATAAAACTGAAATAACCCCGAAAAGCATGTCAGAACACTACGTAACATGTAAATGCAAGTTAATACCCGACAAAGCTTGGGAATGTAATTTATACCATGGAATTAAGTAGCATATAACAAAGACCTATTTAAAATCATAAAAAAAAAGTTTTCATGTTTGAAATTCAAGAAACGTAGTTACTTACTTACAGACAAAAAAAAGTACCCAAGTGCATGGATTAGAAAAATTAATTTAATTTTTTTACTGTGCATACTGCCGGTGTTTCGGCACATCGTGTTTTAAAAAAACAACCTTTTCCATAGCACATAACCTGATTTTATTTGACTTGGTAAAATTTAACTATCTGTTATCAATTGAAGCAAAAAAAATTTGATTTTTTCTTCATTTTGGGTTATGACTAAAAACATAGTATATATGGAAAAAAAAATAGTTTCGAAATAAAGAACTTTTATACGAAAACCCCCTAGACCTTATAAACCAACTTGAAATACTTTTTAACCCACCTTTAACCCCAATATATTAAAAACCCTCGACAATTCAGCTCGTGTAGTACTTGAAAATTCAATTGGCCCTACATTCCTTCCTACCTAATTTTATGCAGATCCAATGAACACTTATAAAGTTATCATTAAATAGTCACATTCCTACATATATACATACATACTACATACATTACATAAGGAAAAACCTAGCTAATTTCAAACACAGGTAGAAAAAACATATTTGGAACACCTACTTACCATGATCACTTTGTGGCTTACCTTCTGCTCGAATGTGTGACTGGTTTTTGATGTAATACTACAAAATATTATCTTTTTCTGGCAATGCCGGATTCTTTAAATGATAATTACTTTCCAGCATGTTTATGCCTATGCTTAATTTTTAGTTACCTGTAAATAAGCTTTTTGGATAAATTTTGTAATGGTTACCTACCTCTATCTTTGAACATTTAGTTAAAGCTTAATTCTGATTTATATCTTATTGACTACCTGTTTTATCATTATTTTGTTTACTATTGCTTATTTCTGTAATTCTCAGTGTATGATGTATTGGCATAAAATATGTAAGGGTACGTAAAGGCATAAAATTCTTCAAAAAGCTCTCTTTTTCAGATCTCAATACTGATAGTACTGATATTGAACTGTTTTAAAATGTAAAACATCTTAAAGGAATGTCTTAAATCAATTCTTAAAGCCAAAGTTTTCCCAGTGTGTAAAGAATACAAGAATCTGCACACATCTATCACTAGTTGACAGAGACGAACGCCTCTTAAGATGTGCGAGACAAATGCCTCTTGAGACGTGCGAGGCGAAGCAGGCAGGGTTCGTAAGCTTCGCAAATGTGGGCCACAGAAGGCGATTACAGCAAAAGCAATGGACCCTCAGTGCGTGCCAAAGTTGACGAGTACAAGGAACATGCCTAGCAATGAGGTCTTCCCCTTCCTTCTCATCGTGGTCATGACAGCAGCAGTCCAGGCTCAGACGAGGCCGGACCACAACTGCAGCATTGCGTCCCACCCAGGACAATACCGCAGCCAGAGATTAAACCCAGAAGGAGATGTGCGATTCGTCTGTCAATATTGTATCTCAGCTGCCTCGGATTCGTGTGGCGAGTGCACAAATGGGATCAAGCCAGAAATTAGTTATAATGGCAATCAATAAAACTTTAGATTTAATTAAGAATTTTTGCGTAACTTACGTTGTGCCGAAGTATTCATCAGTATTGTAAGTGTTATGTTTCACATGTGAGACGAGACTTGGTCCGTGGCGGGACCGAGTTGCCTTCACGGTATTAGCTGGTGTTGTCAGAACTAATAATACCAATTTGATGCTTCACCAATACCTTTTAATATATATACTGTATAGAAGTCGCCAACCCATGTTAAAATTTCTAATACGGTTTTGAGGTAGTTGGTTAATTCACCGCCGCAATCACCACACATCTCTAGGGCATCGACTTGTGGTGGTCCCTAGCGGACAAGTGTTGAACTCTTCAAACACCCCTTCCCCCTCCCGTAGAACGACCTTGAGCTGCAGTGAATGATTGATGGGGGGGTGCGGGGAATGACAGCGGGTGACAGTGCTGCGCTCTAACGTCTAAATAACAACCTAAGACGATACCCGGCGTCACGGCGGCGCACTGCAGCGGTGAAGTTCCCAAGCTGCTCATCACACGCTCCTGAAAAAACGTAGAGTGAATCCTATCCACTCGCGACTTCTATACAGTATATATATATATTCAAAGCCAATGCTGCGACCCCACGCAGGAGAGCGCCGACTCACGGCAGAGCAGCTCGCGCTGGGCCTGCACGCAGCCGTGGCTGCCCTGCACCAGGGCGCGCGCCCAGCTGGCCAGGTCGCGGTGCGTCTCGGCGCGCAGGCGGTGCGACACCACGCCCTCCGGAGTCCCGCAGCGCACGCTGAACGTGATCACGTCCGTCTGCCGGCTCGAGCTCACCAGCCTGCAAGCACGCCCCGTCCGAACACTCCACCCTGTCGTCAAGGACAAGAGGCGCCCATATGAAAGTTTGTAAAATGGGGGGGGGGGGGGGGGCAGAATTTGTAGGGGGAGGGGGGGAGGGGGCAAACCATCACAAATGATGACAAAAAAAATGGCCAAAAATGGCCTTAAAGGACTCAAAATTTGCCCAAAATGCTCAAGAACACCTATTTTTTTCCTTCTTTGCCTGAAAGCTAAGGGGGAGCCACGGACCAACCCTGCCCAGTGGGGTAGCCAGGATTTGTGTATGGGGGGTGTTAAGAAGCATGGTCCCGCCGTATTAAAGCGGGAGGTGGGGGGGGGGGGTTCTCCCCCGGGAAAATTTGGATTTTAAGGTGTAAAATAGTGCTATTTTAGCAGTTCTCGGTACTTAAATTTAAATATTTTAATGGAAAATTTTTATTAATTTTAATATGAAATTTGTTTGAGTGACGAATAAGAAATTAATTAAAGATTTGGTACTAAAGGGGGGGGGGGGGTGTTTGAACCCCTACCCCCCCCCCCTGGCTCCGCCCCTGACCCTGCCCATAGGTATGGGCGCCCTTGATCAAGGATTCGGCAATTGTTTTACATGAACATGTCTTGTAGTTTAGGGACAAGATTATATGGGGCATCTCGACAAAACCTAAGAGTAGGGGGAAGCCCAATAGGGGATTTTGTGATTCACTCGAGCGTAACAGATTAACAAAAGGGAGGATACCTTGCATTTTGTTGAGTACCTCCACCATATATATAAGCCCTTTATGCAGGGTGTCCGTGAAATACCGCACGTTTCTTTTTGGATCAGATAGAGAATAAATGTCTGAGACAGGAAGTCTTTGCCGATTTTTTATCTGACCCATAAGTAATTAGTAATTAATTAAAATAGTTAACCAATGTGAGCATGCTCTAAGAGAGGGGGAGAGAGAGGGAGAGAGAGGGAGAGAGAGGGAGAGAGAGGGGGAAGGGGGGGAGGGGGGAGGGAGAGGGGGAGAGAGAGGGATAGAGGGAGAGAGAGGGAGAGAGGGGGAGAGAGAGGGGAAGAGAGGGAGAGAGGGCGAGAGAGAGGGCGAGAGAGAGGGGGAGAGAGAGGGAGAGAGGGGGAGAGGGAGAGAGAGGGGGAGAGGGAGAGAGAGGGGGGAGAGGGAGAGAGACAAAGAGAGAAAAAGAGAGATAGAGAGAGAAAGAGAGAGCAGGAGAGAGCAGGAGAGGGGAGGGAGAGAGGGGTGGGGGAGGGAGAGAGGGGGTGGGGGAAAGGGGAAGAGGGAGAGAGGGGGGGTGGGGGAAAGGGGAAGAGGGAGAGAGGGAGAGCTAGGGTGTGTGAGAGGGAGAGCTAGGGTGTGTGAGAGGGAGAGAGGGGGTGTGAGAGGGAGAGAGGGGGTGTGAGAGGGAGAGAGAGAGATAGAGTAACTACTGCTTACTGTATCTCACGGCGCGCCAAGAGTATAAGGGGGCAAGCAGCAGTAAGCGTGCGTGTGCGTGTGCGTTTAGTTACAATGATCAAATACAGTTTTCAATTTTTTTTATCAGGAAGTTAAAATCTGATTTGTTTAAGAAATAAATAACACACACACACACACACACACACTCTCGCCTCACGACAGTTCGCTGCGAGACCCCGGGAGGCCTCGGAGGAGGGTCATACCTGGTGGACAGCAGCGGGCAGACGTGCAGTGGAGACCCCCACGCCTCGGGGCTCCACGGCGCCGACTCGTACAGCCTCAGCTCCTGCTCGGTCACCGCCGCGAACACAGACTGCCACCGGTCCTGGTCGTCGCTGCTCTCGGAGCCCACTCGCCCGTTCTGCACCTAACAACATCACACTCGCGCTTCATCCACCACGTCAGTACATTTACAATAATTTACCTAACTGTCCATCAGATGCACACGGCCAAGGTATTCAGTATTTGCAATGACTAAGAGACTGGAAAAATTCGCACTTTGGATGACCTCCAGGATAGACTCCACCATCCCCTACATACTCGGGAAAATGCCACCTGCTCATTGGCTACTGACTCGTGTCACCTGTCAACTGGGACGCTTGCGATTCGATACTTTTTTGGTTGAAGGTTTTTAATTGGCTCAAAGTCCTTCAGATAAACTGTGAGCCAATCGGAGAAGCAATTTAAAGGTACAGTTGTTTTGGATTCTATCATATCGCGAAATGAATCCGCGAATTTTTCCGGTCTCTAGTAATGACATCTACGATTTACAAAACATCACACTTAGAAAGTAACCATACAAACTATAAAAATTAAAATTGAAAAAAAAACATTAATAATGGAAAATATATATTTAATTAAATAACAAAAACCTCATCTTATCCATAATCTTGCTAGATACCAAGTTTCTAGCCTTGAAGGATGCAAAAATCACCACCACAATAAAACAAATTCTAGGCAGTTAACAGAAACGTCTTTTTTTAAAATTAAACTTTCCATATGCCATTTTTATAACCAATCATAGAATGATAGATTTATTTGTTTTTTAAAATTTTTGATAGAAAAAATAAAGATAGGAAAAATAAATAAATATATATTTAAATACTGCAGCTTAAGACCCCCGCCTACCCGGGCACACATGCGGTGTGCAGAACTTCAGGAAAAACAACACGATTTCTAAGCTACTCAAAATATTTGAGTGGCATCTGTTTACGAAAAGCATTTAAGAATTCACTGAAGGGCCGAGAAGTAGTTTAGGTTTCCGGAATAAGTTTTTAAACGGTAATTTATAAGAGTTAAATTGGCTGAAAGGCGTGTATTCAGAGTAACTTTTAGGCCTAAAACAACCGGTACAGATTCTTGAAAGCATTTAAGGGACTGGCATTACATCTTTTATCTTCGTTTCTCAGCCACATTATGTTACGGTCACTGCTCAAATTTCAAGTAGTACTATGACTGCGCGCCAGTTCAAAGGCGACATCAGCGAGCGTCGCGCTTATCATCCCGCCTCACCAACACACATGAACCCCTGTCGAGGCGAGCCCCTTAATGCTTCAAACTTTACGACAGAAAACTAATCAGAAAACGAAGGGTCAAAGTGGTAGAAAGATGGCATACTGAGACAATACAAGAAAGTTCAGTCAGTCACCTCTGCCACTGGTTGCCCAAGAGAACAATGTCCATCAGTTGTCCCACCTCTTGTTCTGTTGCAAACTATAAGACTACATTGCATAAGCATCACTTCTTGGTGTTTCGTACGAAATTTAATGTGTTTTCACAAAATAAAAATTGCAAGAAATAAGAGAAGTCATAAATATCGACATCGGCGGCATGGCATGATATTTTGAAACAGGTACAGTAGAACCTTGATTAACTGGGGTAATTTGGAAAAGGAGGGAGGAAGGTCAGTACGTATAAGCAAAAATAATCTAATTCAAACGTATTTAGGTTATAAAATACAGCAAAATTTCGTAAGTAATTTATACACGGGCAATTATAGTCTTGTTTCTTTGTCAGATCTTTCTACTCTTAAGGGTCCTTTGGGCGTATGGTCTCCGCGAGAAGAGCTCTCCATGCCACGTGTTCGAGCAGTCCGGGAGGCGTGGTGTAGGGTCGGTGGCGTGGTCTACCCTAGTGACGCACCCAAAGAATGTTGCAGTGGTGGGGGTGCGAGCCGCCCGGCTTGTCCCTTCCCCTCCGTCATTGTCCGCTAGGCATCCGAGAGCGAGGGTCTGGCGGACTGTCGCGGCGGCAGGTACAGCGCCTCTCGCTCGCTATCCCAGTAACGACCGTATGATATATATATATATTTTTTTTAAACGCTCGTGGAAACCAATGGATCAACGTGGTTGTCAGATTTATTGTCTCTAAACTGGTCCAGTCCCATGGGAGCGTTCAAGTATTACGTAACGCAATTTTTTGATATTTTTGACCCCCCCCTCCCCCCCATGTAACGCGCCGTAACGTTTTTCTGTACCCCCCCTCCCCCCTAGTAAAACGTTACGTAACCCCAAGTGACCATTTTTACCTAAAGTTACAATTATGTGGCGTAACGTACCGGAATAAGTCACTAAAATACCTTTGTTATTGTTTTAATCACTTTAATGTTATTTATTAACATTTGAAATGTCTTGTTTTTAAAAGTAAGAGCTTTCTAATGTTTTTTTTTTGTCCTAATAAATTTTTACTACTCAATCATACATTTAGCAATCATACATTTAATTACGTCGTTTTCCTGACTTAGCCCTGTCCTTACACACTTTTTGCTTTATCCGCCATTTTTCTTCTCACGCATTCTCCTATTTTAGCGTTTTACTAATAAAGCTATTAAAAGCAAATAACAAATTTTATTTATAATAATTATTTTTACCTTTGGCAATGCAATTACAAACATAAAACTAACTGAAATAAAACATATTTGTCAAAATATAATCGTATTTAAGAATACGATCGAACGAAAACGAAAAACATTTAAAATAAAATTAACCATAATTAAAATAAGTTGATTGTAAAAAAAAAAATAAAACAATTCAATTGGAGTTTTACTGCTCCTCTGTCCATGGGCTTGCCAGCCACTCAGATTCTTTCATTACTGGCATCCAGAGAGCAGACGAAGAGGGTTCCGGAATTGTTAACCCGCTTGCATCAACTTCGTCTTCGTCAAGCCAATCGGCATCCTCAGACGATGTTTCACAGCGACGCACAATGCAGAGAAGCTCATTTGCCCTTCTTGCAGCAAGTCGCTGTGGCCGTACTCGACTTTCATGAAGGTGTTGGGCAGTCTTGCCATGCATGAAACGATTGTGCATTTGCACACTCTTGTGGGATGTAAAATAAATCCCACAGGTTGAACATACTCGGTTCTTTAGGTCGGATTGTACCGATGGACAAAATAAATCGTAAGGCATCTGCTAAACCCTTCTAGAGGAGGCGACAGATCAACAGACAACCTCACAAGAAGTGGCGAAAACTTGCATATTTTGTCTATCTGACTAGGTACCACGAGCTTGTTTGTGGTTTGAAGGATTGGACAGGGTGGCGGCAGGAAAGTTTCTGGAAAGACAGATTTTAATGCACTCCTCAAGCGGGAACAGCAGGATTCATCCGCGCATTTAATAACTTGCAAGAAATATTCCGATTCACGGACGTGAGCGCTATACCACGCCATATTAGGTTCTGCTGGATCCTGCAAGCTATCTTCAGGGTTTCTATATTCCGCCGAAACATCGTAGTTGTCAATTTTCATACAGTCGGCCAAGTGCTTGGAGCACATAAACGAAAAGGGTTGCCATCTTGGGAGAACAAAATACGAACAATTCAATCGGGAATCCCCCGTAAGAAATAAACGAAAAGGGTTGCAAACTTGGGAGATTTTAATTCACTAGTAGTTTTATTAACCCTTCAGACCAATCGTCTTTCGTACCACAACATTACTGTTGTGATGAGAGAAAATCTCACACATAGAAAACCGTGTATTGTGAATATCAATACCTACATAATTTCTAATATGGCGATTGGAGTCTACGTTGACAACCGAAGTATAACGAAACCATCCGAATAGCGGTATTTTTTGTTTTAACTACTTTACTGGAGTGACGAGAAAAACTATCACAGCTGTTGATAATATATATATATATATATATATATATATATTTGCTTTACGTTTGGAGTTAAAAAAAAACATTCTCTAATCCTGTAAAGCAAGCAGAAGCAATTTCGTGAAGGTAAAAAAAAATTAAGTTATCATGCCATTTGAAATTTTGAGAAAAAAAAGGGTTTAAAAAATGCGTGAAAGAATCTGTCTCTACGTGACCGTTCTGAAGGGTTAAAAAAAAAAAAAAAAACAATGTGACGTAACGCGTAGGTCAACCCCCTCCCTCCCTCCCCTGTAACGCATCGTAACGTTTTACAAGACCCCCCCCCCCTCCCCCCCAAATTCGTTACGTAATACTTGAATGCTCCCCAATGAGGTATATTTATTGATAGATTAGCAAAAAATTAACAACTTTTGAATCGTTTCTCCATTACCACGTTCACTTTCGGGAGTTCTGTAATTTTTTTCTTCTTTTCACATCTCTATTTATTGTTAAATTTCGAAAATTCGAAAAGTTAGGTAAGGGAACGTGCGTTTATTTAGGCAATATTATGCAACCAAAAAAAAAAAGCGATAGTCTCCAGATTATTGAGATATATAAGATTGTTTGAAAACACATGTCACCCCTTTTTCTCTCCTTAATTTTACCTTCCATGTTTTAATTTTTTCCTAAAATTTCGTATTAAGGAGTTAACAAAAATAAATACAACACTAATATTTCAGACAACATATATTTTTACATGATACAACAAACCAAAATTCTACTTTTCTAAAGACCTATTAGAATTGGCAAATTTTAAACCAATAAACTAATTCCATTAAGTTACATTTATAAAAAATGTGTGCTGATAGCTACAAACAGCAGCAGTTCTAGAGTGAGTACAAACACAGGATTTTTTAAATTAAATATTGTATTTACATAGGTTTTTACTGTCAATTTATAAACACTGAGATAATTGTCATTATAAAGTATTCCTTACAAAAGAATTTTATGTAATAATTGTACTGGTTTTGCTAAGCCCATGCGCTTTTTAAAAACCTTTACGTTATGAAACGATTATAGGGTCATAGAAATTTGGCGGATTTCACGTAACACTATTCAGCTTAATGAAAGCCTTTTTACCAAAAAAAAAAAAATAGTACTTTCAACAGTCATTTGTACAAAATATAACAAATATATAATTTTACACCAATGTAGGTGGCAGCTGTATCTTCACCGATGTATGCGTATTTATACCCTCACGTGATCGAGTGTATTATAATCCAAATTTGTATGTGTAAAGAACTCTCTTTTGTTATTAAATTGCATCCAACAAAGTAAGTGTAAATTTACCCATTACTTACACATAATTTTTAATAGCTTCGGTGATGGCCCCTCGCAGTTTCAAAATCTTACTTCGTACATTTTTTCTGAGTGTTGGTTTAGCAATTTTTGCCTGCTAGCACAGTACTTTCAATTTATTGCAGTAATTCCTCAGGAGGTGATTACGGCAATCAATTTTTTCTACTGTTATCTTTGCATAGGGTCTAGCTTCCAGAATTTTTGTGTAGCAACTGCTGTCTCCATCGGCTATAAGCTTACCAAATATAACACCATATACAGTTTCACTTTGTTTAAATCCCTCTACGATAATACTTGCTTCCATACTTGCTGAGCTGCCAGTCCAGTTTTTGTAGCTGGTGTGGGCAGGAATCTCTCCATCAAGACTTCGACTACAGACAAAGCAAAACTTGTTTCTAACTCCCATAAACAGAACTTTTTTTTTGTAGAATACCCCACTATTGCTGTAACACCATAAAGAGCATTGTATTGACATCTATATGAACGTTTTGACCAGCAACCATTTGCTACAACAGTTAAAATAGGAGTACCATCTGCACTCACATCTCTCTCTACTGCTAAAGCTGCTTCTTCTCTTATTGCCTTCTCCATTTCTTGTAGAGCAGCTTTCTCCCATGCATTACATATTTTGTTGCGAACCTTGGTATAAGTTTTGGATGACATGACAGGAATACCTATAGATGAGCAAAACTCTTCGATATGCGAATGACCTCCGCCTATACTCATCATCCCAGCAACGGCTGTTGAATTTACATCTAAATGTGTCTTGTCTTTAACTGGATCCTCTGTACGTAAGTGAATTTTTGATTACACATATTACAATACATTACAAAAGTAGGAGACTAATCATTGGGGATTTCTTTATAAACATTCATATTGCGCAAAGAACATCCACAGTGTGGATTGTGATTTGAGATTTCAGTGATTCTTTTCAGGAAGTATTCTATTTCTACCATTCTAACTCCATGAAGAGGAATTGTTACTGTATCTGTTCCTGATGTAAAAGAGCATTCATTTTCTATTACAAGAGGATCTCCATCACATTTGTAAAAACATTTCTTTTGCATCGTCTATTTCAAGCATCTCAATAAGAATATGTTTTTCATTATTTTCTCAAAGTCATTATTAATTTCGAGAAATTCAACCTCAGGTATCTCGTTCTGTAGATTGCAACACGATTATAGCATCTTTAAGTAAAATAAAGTCCTGAATAAGATAACATCATTACCATTATGATTATTCTGCATTTAGTATTACATAAAGAATGGGAGAAACCTTTATCAATGAATACTAAAATTTGTGAAGACTGCAAAATTCCGAATATACCATCAGAATGGAAGGAAATTTATTACACCATTACGAAGGACAAAACTTGAAGATTGATCTTCACAAAGAAAAATATTTACCATGCAAGCTATAGTGCGACAACAAGGAAAAGAACCTGCGCAGATCTCACTGCCAGCAGACAGTCACATGATGAGCGCGTCAGGAAGTGGAGGGGGTTAGTAATGGAGCCGCTGTCTGGCTGAAAACACCTTCGCGCTCGGCTGTCTCGCAGTCCGTATTACACGAACCGATCTACGTAATGGCTTCTACTTCGGGATTTAAATCACGTATTAAATCTAGCACGCCAGTGCGGGGAAAATCTCGTGAGATTGTGTACAATGTTGCAACACATCTCAGTAGACAAAAACAGTTGTATAAATTGACGTACAATGTCTCTGAAACAACAAGTGCTGCAACAGGTGTCTCAGTATCAACAGATAGACGAATTCTAGCAGAAGGTAAGGCGAAATTAACGAGCAAAACCAGTTTAGCTTTTTCGACACCGACGCGTAAGAAAACAGAGCATAGGAAAATAATCGAAGTAGACGATTTTACATGTGGTGCCGTGCGGAGAAAAATTCAAGAGTTTTATACAGTAAGGACATTAAATAAGTTGACTAAGGCTTTGCAAGAAGACAATGTTTTGAACTGTAGCAGGGAATAATTGCGAAAGTTGTTGAATAGGTTAGTGTTTCGCTGGAAAAGTGTCAATCGAAGAGAAAGATTTTGATTGAAAAGCCAGAAATAGCTGCTTGGAGAGGGCGCTATCTTGAACAAATGCGTGAGTTACGTGAGGCTGGCAGAACCGTAGTTTATGTTGACGAAACTTATGTTCATGCTACACACAGCGTAAGTTCTTGTTGGCAGTCAGATACGGAAATAGGCGTCACAGAATCCATTGGGAAAGGTCCAAGATTAATTATTGTTCATGCGGGTGAAGAAGAAGGCTTTGTTCCGAATGATTTACTTATTTTTAAGTCAAAACAAAAATCTGGAGACTACCACGATGATATGAATTTTGAAAATTTTTCAATGTGGGTGTAAATTAAATTACTGCCAAATTTACCTGAAAAATGTGTTGTAGTTCTGGACAACGCCAGTTATCATAATGCACAGCTAAAAAAAAAAAAACTACAGCATCATCCTTAAAACAAGACATACAAAACTGGCTAGCAAAAAACAATATTCCATTCTCTTTAACAATGACCAAAGAGAGTCTTCTGCTTTTAGTAAAAAGTGCGCCAGTAAAGAAACAATTTAAAATAGTTGCGTTAATCATGGAGTGTGGCTATGATGTCATTCGCCTGCCTCCATACCATGCTGATTTGAATCCGACTGATCTGGTATGGGCAGACATCAAAAACATCGCTAGATGATAAAAGAAAATTGTGTGAGGAATTGTTCAGTATCTATTCTGTGGACAAATGGAAAGAGTGTTGCAAGCATGTGAAAAATATTGGACTATGTTAGCAGTGACAGGAGAATTGACATTGAAATTGATAAAATAATAATAAATGTCGGATGTTCAAGAGACACGGACACTGCAAGCGATACAGACAGTGAGGAAAGCAGTCTTTGTGATTCGGAATAGGTGAGTATGTTAATTGTGGGCTATCTTTTTTTCCTTGTTTACGAAGTGGTTATTTTCTATGCCTGTTTCAATGTTTTGAAGCAGTACTTACATTTAAAATGGATTCTAAACCACTTCGGTATAATCTTTGCGCAAATATAATTTTTAACTTCCTACATAATAAATTAGACTCGGTGAATCTAAGTTTTTTTAGCCATGCATTTGAATGAGCCTTTACATATATATATATATATATATATTAAAAGTGTTAAATGTTTGTGATTTAAACGACGAGTCGATACATGAATCTTCAATCAAAACACCATCATGAAATTAAACATCAAAATGGGAAAAACAATAACAATAATGCTATGCCATGAGGGAAATAGACTTTGATCTGGAAAACTAATTTAAAAATTGTGAGGCGCAATTTAGTTGCCACTGTGGTCAAATGATGAAATGAAATGAAATGCATAAGTACGCCGTTGGTGTTCGTGAAAGACGGGCTCAGGCGTGACGGGTTGGTTTGCCACCCCTTTTTTCCCACCGTGGTAGGGGAAGTCTGTGGATGCGCAGAGGAAAATCTGTGAACGCTCTTTTATTCGTTGTCGCATTATACACATCATATTTCGCTGTTCGAAGGACACATTGTGCTTCTATTTATTTAAGTATCTACTAAAATAGTTTTTATTGTATTATCGTATAATTCAATCAGTAAAATACATATGATCTGAATATAGAACTCAACAGGTGTTTGTCTCGTCTCACACAAAATTACTTCAGAAAATATCCAGAAATCTATCTCTGATATATAATCGCTTTCCGAAAAAAATTCTAACCATACCTTTGAAAGCAAATACCATGACATATAATAATACTGTTACGAAAATATTGCATGAAGTTTAGTTCTTGTCCATTACCGACCCGACCCAAAATTATGAGGCACCTCAGTTTTCCACATTGTTTATAGCCAAAGTTAGTTTAGGGACTTCTTTTTTCCTCAAATAATAGAAAGAGAATAATTTTACTTATATTACAATTCTGAGTGTTCTTACTGCCGATAAGACCTAAATTAGCATCTTCAGAAATATTAGGGACAAATAGCCTATGTATCGTTAATTTAGGAGCCAGATCATTTTACCTTTTGAATGGTGGTTTTCAAAAAAAAATTTGTACGGCACGATATGTGGTTCAATTTTCACAAAGAACTTTACAAAACAAATTAGAAATTCACCTGCTGATGCCTTGTATTTATTTGAGGAGGTGGAGCTGGAATTATCTGTATATGCTATTATTCTCTTTATAAACATATACATTATGAAAAACTTAGAAAGAAACTCCCTACAGCCAATGGTTAACACCTTCTGCTATTCATATTCAGCCTTACACTGAACCTAGAAAACTGAACTGAACGCCGAAACTATAAATCTTTAATGTTTTATGTTTTATAAAATGGAATTTCAAGTAGGCCTAATTTGTATCTAATTTATTTTGAGCAATTATTTAACTTTAAAGACATGGGACATCATGGGTTCATTGACCTTAGACGAGTAACCATTCTGAAAATAACAAGAGCTGAGTGTTGTATTTTGAATTATAGTTTGTAACCATGTTGGTAACACAATTTGTAATACAAACAACAACGTCCAAGGTTACTAAATGTTACGTTTGACGCAAACAATAAATTAGCGCAAACACTGAATGGGCCTTATTCCTAGGTTTTTAATATGATAGGTATAAAAGGTTTTCATTTTTGCACATACATACGTTTGCACAAACCATTTCAACTGTTCATGGAGGTAAAATTACATTATGGTATAAAACAGTCTCAAACTCTCCAGTAGGTCATTCCAAGATGACTAGGCCGTACAATTGAAGGAATTATTTGTCAATTTTCGTAGATAATTGAAAACTTAACATTTTAGTTAGGGGCTAAGTGCCAAAAAGGAACATTCGAGAAAACAGAAGAAAAAAACAGTATGCTTTTGAAAAATAGTAAATAGTAGTAAAAAATGAAAAACACATTAAACTTATGTAAACAAAAGTAAGATTCCGAAAAAAAATATATTGAAAGCTAAATTAATTGAATTTTAAGGCGATTAAAACAAATGATGTTTTAATTTCCACCGAAAATAGTAAGAGTTTGAACATTAAAGACATTCTCTTTAACAAAGTAATACAAGATATAACAAAATATGTATACCAACAAAACGAAAATATCATTTAATTGAAGAATTTGCTATGTCCACTTTAACTGTTGTAGGCCTATTATATTAGAGCATCATCAGGGCATAGAGCATTTTACATCTGTAATATGTTTAACCAAATAATGCTTAACCTATAACATAGCTGTTATGCCAACCAAAAAAAAAGTTAACTGAAGAATTAATTTACGCCACATTTTAATATTCTTTTACGTTATATGCATTGTGTTCACACCAAACATCAGTACATTTAGTGTTAATTAGACATACCTCTTTCCTTGTGTTTTCTGAGGTTTCTGCAAACAGTGTCACATGAAAATCTATTTTGTTTGGCAACACAATTGTTTCTTCAGCACAGATGAACTTCCACCGTCTTCCACAAAAGAAGAAATGGAAAAATAGGTAGTTCATGTGGTGGCACAGGCTGTAGAACAGTGTATGTTACGACCTGTGACGACCTAAATATAAAAAAAGTAAATTATTTTTTAAATACTTATGTAGTAGGAAGTAGCTAGTAAAATGAGGTGATATTTTAATCTGCAGCCTCTATAAACCCAACGCTATTTTTGGGGGGAAGGGGTGTTAAAGGAAAATAAGAAAAATGGGGAAAAATTAGAAAAGGTTTGATGGCAATGGCCATTTAAAAGGAAATAAGCAAATTTTGAGCGAAAATCCACATTTCCAGGTGAATACCAAACTTTGAATGTTCTGTCATCAGCCTAAGTCCAAAACCTGTTAACGTATGCAGCTCGAGATATCTGTATTTCAAGAAATGTTTCAAAGAGTTCTTTATCTGTTCTTTTTCTTTTTTCCCCGGTCAGATTCATGAAAAAAACTAACGCCACGCTTTATATCTGAGTTATTTCAAGTAGTACACTGGGCAATAAGTTAGTGTTACACATATTTCTGAATTCCAAACTGCCTCAGCGTTAAAATAGGATAACATTAAAAAACTTCATTTCAGTGAACGAGATATATGGTCACAGTCGACCTAAAACTAGTATTGCCACATAAATGTATACTATAGCTGACCAGTATTAATCGCAAATTTATAAAGTCTAATAATTAATAGTCTTAAAATTGCATAGGTAGGTAATGTTTACAGTATATTACTAACATAAAAGATACGCATTTGTTCCCAAAAAATAACGGATGCTATGTAAAGCTTCTCAAACAAAATATATAAATATGATTTCTTTTTGGTTGAGCTTTGAAAGGCATCAAGTTACAAACATTAAATATGAAGATTACTGTGAGACCAAATTTTGTGAAATTTATACGGCTTTATTTTTATGAAATGCTTCAACTTATATATCATCCTGACGCCTGTGAAACATACGAATTACATATTGCCAGATTTATTTAATACCATTGGCTACAATGTAGTTTCCCGATTAAATTCACATTTTATATATATAGATATATAAAGAAATAATTATCTTCACTTCAAGAAATAAGACGTCTTTCCTGTAAATTTAGTACCAACCTTTATATATATTTCTCTTTGGAGTCGTCGCCGACCTATTCATCTGGCAGCGGTAGTGTCATGGCACGGAGATCCGTGCCCGAGGCCGTAATCACTCTACCGGGAATAGAACCCGTGTCCTCCCGAATGCGCGTCCAACATGTTACCATTTCGCTTCCTCACTCGGTTTTCAGGAGAGGGGTGTAACCCCTTTCCCCGGTTCCCACGTCATTGAGTAGGCCTACAAAGAAATGAAGTAGCATTTTTGCTTGAGTAGTCACGGTTCACTATGGTTGGGATCGGTGGGATCGGCGCTGTCAACCAGTTCACAGCTAGTATCAGGAACTTGAGGTACCTCGAAGT
The DNA here is from genome assembly GCF_032445375.1 of Bacillus rossius redtenbacheri. Taxonomy (NCBI): domain Eukaryota; kingdom Metazoa; phylum Arthropoda; class Insecta; order Phasmatodea; family Bacillidae; genus Bacillus; species Bacillus rossius. The sequence goes on from NC_086338.1 coordinate 36,844,361, forward strand.
TGCTTTCCGTTGTTTCCAGTAAACTTTGCCGTTTGCTGAATAAAATAAAGGAAGTAGTGATAAAAATATTGAAATTAAATGCCAATAAAATACATTTCTCTAGCGATTCAGCAAATAAAAAATGGCATCATCAGTTTCAACTATGGTAATTTTACATTTCTGTGAAAAAATGGCAACGTTAAAATTTTCACATTATATAAAAATGGCTCAGTATCATTCAAGCCTAGTTTTCACATGTTAATCAGCATTCAAGTAATATCTTTACGTAAAATATAAAACTACTGACAGCCATTGAAATCTAAAAAAATAATATTATTATATATTCTCAATTGCTAAGTTTTCCTAATTTATAATAATTAACCAATTACAAATATAAAATACTTATTTTGCTCGGGACTCCAAAAACTGAGTTCCTTTCCTTTTCTTGCGACGTGCAAAAAGGTGCAGTCTTTTCTTATTCCCTTTTCTGTAGTCTGCATTCATAACGAAATTTCTTCAATTATGCGTATTCTCCTGACGAAGATTCTTGAATAGTAACGCAATCCACAGAAGCGCGGGAAGAAGGCTGTGCAGTCGAGGAGACAGCTAAGGGCTTCAATTCATATAGAAGAAACGCTTTTCCTCAAAAGTTTCAGTGACGACTATAAGTTTTATATACATCAAAATGTTCGTAATCGCAATGCGCATGTTTGTATGACATTAATTTCCTCTAAACATTTCACAGCAAAAACTTTTTTTTGTTTAATTAAACACTGAATAACTCGGTTGAAAAAAATTAAAATGCAAAATCACTTTCTAATGAACACAGGTAATAGTATAAGTTCTTCAAATATATCTTTAGAATATTTTTCAAACCTCAGGTTTCGTCATAAAATGTTTTCTCCCGAAGGCCTGAAAAATCGATGGTGGACTTGATCCAAAGGACCCTTAATACGTAGTTTTTAGTTTTACTCTTTTCGTGTCACTTCCCTAATGAATTACACTTCGCGGGCTTTATTTAACACCCCCCCCCCTCCCCAAGAAAAAAAGGTTTAATTTTTTTAATGAGAACCCGGCTAACCGAATGCCCGGTTAATCAGTTCGCAGATAATTGAGGTTCTACTTAATGTCCAACTGTGCACTTACATTCAAGAATTAATTGAATGACCAGGAGTTTTTCCGTAGAAAATATTTTGAAGCTTAATGCTAAAAATCTAAAAAATCATGAACATCAGACAATTAATCCTGTACTTGCGGTGCACACAGTGTACACACCTTCTGTTTTACACAAGATGAATTACAAGTCTCTTTACAGGCTTATGTGAGGTGTTTACTTTCCTATTGATTTTATGAATCTGCGTTAAGTGCTGAAAGGCTGAACAGGGGATGGCTCGCAATAATCATACAGTCTTCAGGTAACTCACGCGTCATATTAAATTGCCATGGTTACGCAGAAGGCATCAACAATATAAAAACCCGTTGCCATGAAGGGGAATAAAAGCGTCACCAATACAATGACGAAATTTCATCAAAAATAATTAAATTATGCTTCGAGGGTTGGTTCTATAGAAATCTCACCCAGACAGTGACCTTCACCTAGTTTCGAAGGTCAAGTGCGCCAAGTTTCAACTCAGTCGGATGAACGATGCGTGATCGCACAGAATACGAACGTAAAAAACAAACATTGATTTTTATATATTAGAATTTTAACGAATCCCAAATGTTTTGCCCATAGAAACTCTTCATACAAACAACATGAATAAACATTCTTAGCAGAGTTACATAAACAATGTCATTTAGTGTATAATACAATAATAATTACTCATTTATCTCCGAGAATTGAGTTTCAAATAACCTTTCCTATAAAGCAACTTTTTAGAGGGAGTTCTTAAAAACATTTTTTTTAGATATGGACCCATTTTCAATTTAATCCAATTAGAGAAATCAGATAAAACTGGCCGGCGTAAGTACCATTTCCAAATAATTAACTGCTACACAGTTAAGCTCTTAAGACTGGGACATTAAAAATAATGAAGCTACGCGATAAAAAAAAATTCAAAATGGCACTCTTACAGTTACATTTTCACATGGTATTACTAATTAAAATAAATCATATTATAACATTTGTCCCAATTTACAAGTGTTCATTTCTAAATTTATTATTTCCTGTCCTATTAAAAGAAATTTATTATTTTATATTACATACTAATATGACTTACGCAAATTTGACACAATAATTCCTACCTCCAAATTGAAACTATAGAAGTTGAAACATCAGCTAATTTGTAAATTACCTATTAAAAATATGTATAGTTTAAGGTTACTTTTATACATAAAAAATTGATTGTAGTTAATTTTTATTGAACATCATTTTTTTGATGTGTGAACATGTTAGATCTCGGTAGACGGTATTTGGCGGGAGTGATTTCGTGCTGCTATCCCAGCACTGAGAGCCGCACCAAGTTTCACGAGAGTGGCTTCTTCAACCTGATTTGCACGCTAAGTCAAATATTTGGGGAGCCTACGATTCACTCGTCCTTCTGGAAATACCCGAATACTCACGTTGGCAAGCCTTCTTTCAACAGACGAGAGAGCCAAACGTCCGATTGTGCATCTTCGGTTGTTTTTTTTTTTTTTGGTTCATTGTAAATAAATAAACAACTCATTATAACTAATGGTCAATTAGGTTGGGTAGGCTACATTATAAATACTTTAAAACATTGTGGACGGTTGATTTGGTTATGATAGCTACGTTAAATATACTGTGAAATCATGTGAACGGTTTCCCCCAAATAAATACACCGGTTGTGGTACGGAAAAAAACAAAAAGCGAGCATGAACTTCGGGTTTGGCTCTCTCGTCTGTTGAAAGAAGGCTTGCCAACGTTGAGTATTCGGGTATGTCCAGAAGGACGAGTGAATCGTACGCTTCCCCAAATGTTTTCAGTGTCGGCGGGGGAACCATGTCGGCAGGCAGACAGTGCAAGGAGTATAGTTCAAGGGGGAGCCTACAACTCAAGTAGTTTCGGTTCCCTACCACGTTCGTGCAACTTCGGATTTCTCTCAAAAATTGCACGTAATGCATGCCAAATTGCATCCCGCATGAATGTGCCCAGGGTTTCCCCTGTGTCTATGCAGGTTTTACCTGGGCCCAACCTATCTCTAGTTATAGTCTAGATTTAAGAGTGAGGGGAGTTAGTCATGGCGCCAATCGTTTCCATGGCTGGCCAATCCCCCTCCTAGCACATGATGCATGCGACCCTCTCCCTGAATGGCTAATCCCAGCATGACTAGGCCTGAGACGCACCTAGGTCCCTCCCTAACCCGGACCCCTCCAAAATACACTTAGTTTTAGCTTTGAATATATATACTGTATAGAAGTCGCGAGTGGATAGGACTTGCTCTACGTTTTTCAGGAGCGTATGATGAGCAGCTTGGGAACTTCACCGCTGCAGTGCGCTGCCGTAACGCCCTGTATCGTCTTAGTTGTTATTTACACGTTAGAGCGCAGCACTGTCGCCCGCTGTCATTCCCCCGCAACCCCCCATCCATCATTCACTGCAGCTCAAGGTCGTTCTCCGGGAGGTGGGAAGGGGTGTTTGAAGAGTTCGACACTTATCCGCTAAGGACCACCAACAAGTCGATGCCCTAGAGATGGTGGCGATTGCGGCGGTGAATAAACCAATTACCTCAAACCCGTGTTAGAAATTTTTAACCTGGGCTGGCGACTTCTATACAGTAGGCCTATATATATTCAAAGGTTTGGTAAATATGTAGAGTCGCGGTATATGCGAAAAAAAAAATGCTAAAAATCCGAAAATACCTTTATTCTATGCTCTTTCGCTTCCTCTTTTCAATAAACCCGGCGGAGATAAGAAATTCCAAATACTTTAGGCGATATCGAAGTTTTATTTTCCATCACAATACCGACCATTGTTGCTTGTTTACGTTTATGATTTATTTTTATTTTCGCGACGTAGGTAGAACGACTACATCATTTTCTACTAATGGCAAAGGAATTGTACCCGCCTCTAACGTAGGTGAGTTTTTTAACGTTTCAAATTTTAATGTTTTATTTGTTGCGCAAGTAATAAGTAAAAAAAAAATACATATTTACCAAAGGTTTTTAGTTAGGTAAGGAAAAAAAAATAAATAAAATCTCGGCCCACCTCGGCGGGTCGCTTGGCCAGCCAGCCCACGTGCTGCAGCTCGCCCGCCACGTGCGCCAGCACGCGGTTGGCCTCGCGCAGCGCCTGCAGCGCCAGCACGTGCAGCGCAGAGTGCAGCGTGTTGAACCAGGCGGTCGCCTCGGCCGGGTCGGCGGCGCGCAGCACGCAGCTGTGCACGCCGTCGGGCGAGTGCAGCTCCAGCGTCCGGCCCTCTGTCGCACACAAGCCCAACACTCGCATCTGTACACACACCTGAACGAATCCGCGGGGGTTCATTCCGTGAAACGCTACAACGCAAAGCAAATAACTATACCTTACTGCCATAGGTGTGCCCAGACATTTCCATCAGTTGGGGGGGGGGGGGGGGAAGTGGTCCCTGCTAAATTTTTAAATCAGAAGCTGAATTTAAAATGTTAAATAGCCTAAATACTACATTCACTCATTGCCGTGTTTATATTTTTGTGCAGTATCAACGAGATATGTTTACTAGTTAATATTTATATCCGTATAATTTTAACAATCTTGAAAAAGATGTTTTTTTTTCTTTCCATAGACAATGTTTAAAGGGTACTACTTACACATTTCCCCCCGTCCGTCCCCCGTCGAATTTTCCAATAGCTTGGTCCAGATCTACCTTGAAATGAACTTTTTAGTGAATGCAAACACAGCAATTCAGACAACAGAACATTAACAAACCTCTTAAAAAAAAAATTTTTTTTTTTGCTTTGTCATTTTAAGGGACCTCGTGTTTTAAATAAACTAAGGCGGCTGTATTTCCAGAACGATAAAATGTTTAAAATTTTTGTTTATTAGCACGCTGCAACACTGAAACACAGTTTGAGTGTCACAGTGCCAGGAATATACGAATATTAACGAACGCATTAGAGAAAATGCCGATCTGAGTGATTACATTAGGGGGGGGGGGGGCATGGCCCACCTGGCCCCCCCTGTAGGCACGCCTATGCTTACTGCTGCTTCCGACATTGGTTCACTGTTAATCTGGAGTAATGAGGGCCAATTAGTAGACCCTCGCTCATAGAAGTGTCGAATCACAGGCCACCCAGTCGAGACGACTCAACAAGTCAAACAGCCAGTGAACAGTCGGCATTCGCCCGGGTGTGCAGAGGATAGTGGAGTCTATCCTGGAGGTCGTTGAACCCGCGAAATTTTTCCGGTCTCTACGTCATATCACACCACTTACAAGTCACATGCACGCAAGAGAAGGATTTTGGTAGAACAGAGGGCTGTATTGAGGAAGGAGGGATCACGAGTGGAAGATTCAGAGGGAATGGAGACGGACAGAGAGAGAGGAAGGCAGGTATTCCTTGCGAGGACGGGGCGAGAGTGGAACGAGCTTGAGGGGAGGACACTGGATGTGGGAGGAGGGAAGGACTTGTGAAGGATGCTTCAGAGGGTGGTTGGGGGGTGGGAACTCCTTGCCACCGGGCGGATGCCCAATTGCAAGTGAAATATATATATATTATTAGTATCACTAGCATACATTTAAAATTAGGAGAAAAAAATTTAAATCCAAAAATAATCAACATAACCTGACTTTTGAAGAAATTCACTACGTAAATAAATAAACAAGCAAAAGAAAAAAAAACATAACCTCAACTTAACTACCTTCTTAAAAAAAAAAGTCAATACTCGCATATGTACCACACAATAACGTTAAAATTTCCTTGGAAAAATAAAAATAAAATAAAAAATTGGTTGTATGTAAAGTCGGTTTACGGACGATAGCTTAACGTGACAACGTCATAACAAAACATTGATGAAATGATCGCATACTTTTATGAATAAAATTGAATATTTTTTAATTTAATAATAAAAGAATAAATACTTGAAACTATACTAGTAATCAGATTTTAAAATGCAAGAATAATTAACCTTTATTGGCGAAATTCTTGTTGTAATAAGCAATGAAAACCACATTAACTTTTCACTTCACTTTATAAACAGTCCAGTGGAAGAGAGAGAGAGGTGCGGCGCAAGCGTACAATGAGCGTCACGGGACACAGCGTAACGGAACAATGGGCGTAACGGGACACACTTACGTGAGTGCAGCCGGCGTTCATCGATTTATTAGACGTTGTCACGTCAAAAAAATGAAGTTTTATCATTGAAAAAAAAAAGACCTTAAATCCAAAAATAATCAAAATAACCTGACTTTTGAAGAAATTCACTACGAAATAAATAAACATACAAAAGAAAAAAAACAACCTCAACTTAACTACCTACTTAAAAAAAATTGTCAATACTCGCATATGTACCACACAATAACGTTAAAATTTCCTCGGGAAAATAAAAATAAAATAAAAAACTTATAACTTTAAAATTAGAATAAATGAAGTTTTATAATTAAAAAAAAAAAACGAACCTAAATCCACAAATAATCAACATTCACTACTACAGCATGTCGGTGACGTGAACTCTCAAGAGTTTGCCCATCCAATAAGAGTCCAACGCGCACATGATACAGTCGAGTATATACAATTTCTTAGTGTATATGTGTATACATGTACACAGGCCGGTGCGATTTGCCAGTCTGGCGCAACACGTCACCAGCATGTCGGTGACGCGAACCCATCAGTTTTGCCTCTACCAATAATCGCTCAACGCGGCTAAAGAAGTTTTCACTTTAAAATAATAAAAAAAAAGCTACCGTAAGTAAGCTGTAAAACTGTAAAAAAAAAAAAAAAAAAAAACTGTGGAGTTCATTTTCAAAGTATTTCAGGGCCAAATTTATATAAATAATTACATGCATTACGTTATAGATTAAAGAATTTTTTTTTCATAGGTGCAAGCTCTCTATTATAAAAAAAACACAATTGCTGATTTCTCGCATATCGTCAAGTAAATTTATATTCAACAAAAAAAAGTTCTAAGGTTTTATTTTCAATAGCATAAAATCAATTTATGAAAGTAGTACTACAACATTTTTGTATTATTTTCTCATAGGAAAATTTAAATGGGGAATAGTCAATGTTTTTTTAGAAACACATATGTAGGTGTGTATGTATATATATATAAACATTCGGTCAATCAGTAGCATATTTGGCTTGCATTAGAATCATGGTTCAATCCCAACTTCCCGTGTGGTTTTACATTACAATTTCATGCAATTTCTTTTACAATTCCAAAGTATTAAAACTATTCACTGCCAACCAATTATAAAAAAAACCAACTACTGGCCAGCACGTTTCAACAACTAAAAATTAATACCGACCAGATAGCTTATAAATTCATAAAGTCTTTATTTGCACGTGATCGACTCTAGACAATTTTATGTTAATAAATAATCAGATTTAAGTAAGCTATTATTTTCGACACGCACAGTGAGAACACTTAAATTATTAATGCGACAATCTGACGTCTTCGTGAAACAAAAACGGAGCGCCGTTTGGGATGCAAAAAAAAAAAAAAAAAAACAACTAGGAAAAACGCAGTGTATAACGCAGACCAAGTCTGTTACGTCACTGCAGGTCGCCAACAGATGTCCTAGGACGATCTGACAATGTCAACACGGAGCATCATCACGTGTTGAGTCTGGGACCGCGCTTGACGGCTCCGACAACACACGCACGTACAAGATGTCGAAGATAATTCTTGCGGGTGCTTCAGAGCTGTGGTGGGGCGTCGCTAGACTTTGCAGGGCCGTAATATTTCGGACAGGGGCTTTTGCCAGGAAGCCAGGGAGGCATGGATTAGCCCCCCGATAAAAAAAAGGGGGGGGGGGGGGGCTCTCGAGGGGTACTTCTCAGAAAAAAAAATTATGAAACTTTTTTAAACAACGTTTATAAACTCAAATTTCGACTCTTCTTTCGCTCATTTATATTAATAAATTTCGAAATTCTTCCCTGATAAATTATACACGGGTTAGTTTTATGAATAAATACAGTTAAATTACGTCCTTGTACTAGGCAGTGAAATGTTTGAAATATTTCAAATAAACAATCATGAAAACTCGACTGATATCAAAACGAATTGACTGTAACTTTTGAATTTCCGAATACATACATAAGCGCTCTCGTCCACACATCCATTTAGCGTATGTAACCACACTGGAAAGATCGCATTTCTTTGAAATGTATGACAACCGAATTCTTTAAGAGAACAACAACGACCACTGGTAAATACGATTACAAAATTTAAATGTAGCGTGGAAGATATAAATGGTTAGCGATCAGAATAAAAATTTGGTTATGAATCTCCCTATGATTTAAGTTCACGAATTTTGTAATACTTTTATTTATATATATATATATATCGATGGCTTAGAATGAAAACCTTGTATCTCATACCGAACATACGAGGTTTTCTCTCTACAATGTGGAGTGCTACTGATATACGTGGTTTGTTTTTTTCCCAATAGAAAGCAGTAGGATGCACATTTTATTTCTTTCAGCCAAACATTTTGTGAGATACGAGGTTTTCCAGACAAAAACATAAAAAACGTATGTTCGTCCAAAAATTGAGATACGAGGTTTTCATTCTAAGCCATCGATATATATATATATAGCTTTTGTCCCTACATGAGTTATAAGCTGAACTAGTTATGTTTTCGACAAATCTTATTGGAAAAATTCTGAAGCAGTATTTGAAAAAATGCACAGCACCACTACGAGGCTGATAAACGTAGAGTTGAATAAGTGGACGCGAGCGTCGAACGCCCAGAAATCTCGAGTCAAGTGGACGCATACATGGAAGCACCGCTCCCTTGTGAGAATTCGGAAGCAAAGCAGAGAAGGCCGCGTCCACTATGATGCACTTTTGGCCACTAGGCTAGTATTTGTAACTAGCCCACACACACCCCCACACACACCCACACACACCCCCACGCCCACGCTAACGCTAACGCACACGCACACGCCCACGCGTGCACGCGCGCACACACACACACACATATATATCCCACAGAAGACAAGGAAAATGAAAATGAAAATGAAAATGCTCGGTGCGGGGCCCTGGGCGGTTGCCCGGCTTGACCGTCCCGGCTTCAGCATACAAACTTTTACAACAGAATATTGCGACGGGGAAAAAAAAACAGATTTTAATAACACTGGACTAGTTAATCATTTATAAATAATTGTTCCGTTTTTTTAATTTTTTTTTTAATTTAAGAAAATTCATTTGCCGTGAAAGTGTAAACGTTTGCTGAAGCACTTTGTCAAATTGAGGTTTTTGTCTTGACTTCAACAGCGTATAGGCATCACAAGGGGGATGGTTATTCGGCAAGATTAAAACGTGTTAAGGTGCCAAGACCGTGTATGCGATTGTTAATTTTTTTTTTTTAGAATATGGATACCCAGTATTTTAATGCACTTTAATTTAATTTCAGTCTTTTTAGAGATTTAGGTTTTGTGAAAGTATAATTTTAATTTTGTTTATATAAAAGGTAAGTCGAGGTGAAAGCAGGCCTGACCTGAAAAAACCGCGGCGAACGAAAATATGATTTCCGTGGGTATGGCGAAATTAGTAAATTAATGTTGAGAAACAACTATAAACAAACTACTAATTAAGTTAAAATATTTAAAATCCAGAGGTAGCAGTTATGCGTATCAGGTTTCCCTGGTGCTACATCCAACAAACCTTTTGATGCGCAACCATATTAGCTATCGGTATACAGCATTACGTGGGAGTGATTTTGTGAATGGAACGGAAGTCGTATGGAACGCAAATATGTAACCACGGCGTTGCCATTTTTGGATGATGGCGAGAACCAAAGTTCGCAAAGCCAAAGGAGAAACTTTAAAGTATTGTTACGAACGTGAGCAAGGCCGCGACACGTGCAGGTGCAGAGCTGGCTGGCGGCTGCCGCAACATGAGATGCACCGCGCGCGTCTGGAAGATTACAAGGATTATCGCTTTCCCCCCTCCTTCCCTCCACTCACCGCGCGGCGCCCTGCCTTTAATACGTAACTGAAACCTGACAGCTGCGGAGTCAACGCGAGCCGCCGACACGTGTTTCGAGAGATTTCTGCCGTCGGGTCGGCGCGTAATGACGCGACTGGCCCCGGCCGCGCTCTTGCGAGTTATGGAAATTGCGGCTGATAGATAAAGAGGACGGCGGCCTCGAGGGAGTGAGTCGGAGTTCAGTGAAAGTTCAGTCGGGAGCTTTCCTGCGGTGGAGTTTCCGGGGCGATAGTGCCGCGGGTGCGGCAGAGTGGCGAAGTCCTTGGACGAAGGATCCAGGGCAGAGAGTTCAGTTCCGGGCGAAAGTGTCGCGGGCGCGGCGGAGTCCCGAGCTAAGTTCCGAGCGAGGCGGCGAGGCGGCGAGGCGGCGAGGCGGCGAGGCGGCGAGCGGGTCCTCGGCGAAAGCAAGTGCGTCGGCGGCGGCGGAGTGCGGCGACGGAGTACGGCGGCGGAGGCCCACGAGGGCTGCTGCGGCGAGAGTTGCGCCAGAGGTGCGGCCCAGCGAGGTGTGTGGATTGTAAGAAACGTGAGACTGGGGAAGCAACATTATTTTAAGTGCAATTATTTGTTATTTTAGATGATTATTTGTAAGTGACATAAGTAGTGGCCATCAATAAAACTGTTTAGTGATAAAATCTTTAATTGGGCTATCCTTTACGAACCCCGCGGTAAATCGTAACAGTATTAAATGTTTAATGAATTTTAACTAGATAAAATTCATTGTCGAAAATCAGGTCCAAAGCCGGATATAGTATTTTTTTCGAGTTGTAGGTTTTGTTTTGCTTTTATCGGAGCATTTTCATTATAGATTTAAATTTAGGCCTGCTGAACAAAAATGATTCCATAATTGACATAGCTGCTCCCGCTACGAATTCTTGCGTCGAGTGAGGAAACTAAGCGTGATTCGCGTCCGAATTGTTTGTAAATCTAAAAAAAAATTCACCTAAAAATTTTGACTGAAATATTTGATACTACCAACCATTACCACAAAGGGTGGATAAATACGGGTTGAAATAAAAAAAATCGTACCTCCTTTATTATGAATACCATCAAATCCGTTCACATCGTTTGTGAATATTATAATTTTTTATCCAAAACTTTTGCTGAAAATTTTTGATAATACAAACCATAACTGCAAAAGGTTGAAAAAACCTGGGGTTGACATTTAAAAAAAATTTATATAACTTCCCTACTGTTATCTTTTTCGAATCCATACTTATTTTTGTTTTGTAAGAAACCATTACTCCAAGTGGTGGAAATAAGAGTTGAAAGAGAAACATGTCTTCAGTATCAAATTAGTTATAATTTTAAATGTAAAAATCCTAAAATTTGTTTAAAACCTTTGGCTGAAAATTTTTAATGAAACTATTACAGTAAAAACAGGAGTTAAAATAAAAAATATATATAACTTCTTTTGTAACAAATTCGTTGGAATTTATTTCAAACCATCTCAATATTATCTTAAACCACGGTGCAAAGATAACTTTTATTCAACCACGCAATAGTAACAGAAGGAAAAACAAATTGCATAACTACCTTAGTAGGCATAATATTAAAATCGATAAGACATTCAAAGGTGGGTGCATTGAGATAAAAATCAATATATTTTCGCTACATGGAATTTGAGAAAATGTTTAAAATATAATTTTGAAACACTGGAAAACATATAGGATATAAGAATTTTTTTTAATATTCCAGTAGTTTATCGACGTTTCCACAGTTCCAGAAGAAATGAGTACTTCTAAATCTACTTACGCCTGTAGGCTGTGCTGAAAGGAATTTTTATTTTTATTTTGAATTGTTATAAAATAGTAGGGTATTTATTATTGCGTAGCTAAAATCTTTAGCCACAGTATCTAATAATTTGTTTCAGGACGAGGATTTAAATACTTTTGAAAAATGCATATACTTGACTTATTGTTTTAAATTCAGTAGTCATTTACTGGCCTACAACTGTTCTCAGCTTGAATACTGTGTATAAAGCAAGCCTACAAACTGACCAGTATTAAGCTGTATAAACAAATGTATTGGTATTTTTCAACGCCAGTCCGTAATTGGGAGTGCTCAAGCAAAACATTGGCATAGTGAAAATGGACTGCAAGCGATTGACTTTACGTGTCTGTAAAATAAGTTTTTTTTTCTACCACAACAAAGCTGGAGTTCAAAAATAGTTTCGTACTCTCCATCACATTTTTATCCGGTTCAAAAATTAAAGCTCCAAATAAACAACCAAGCGCTGAAAGATAATCAACCAGAAGGCAGAAAGAGTAAATTGAGTAAGTCCTTAAATCACAGAACATGGCGTTAACTGATGCAAAGCAGATGGTAATAAATATCATTTCACTGGAAGGCGAATGCACGGATGAACATCTACCAGGTCACAGCTTTCCGCCGATACTTGGAATATAATTCCAGATCATAAATTCAAAACACTTTGCACAACTTCGCGGGAATACGAACTTTTTAAGAAAGACGGTTATTTTATATTACAGGCGGCATGTCTTCTCCAATTTAAATCGGGATAGCGCAAAAAAGTTGACAGTCTCTTAACTTTTTAATTCTTGCGTTTCTGCTTTACCGTTCCTTTCTCCGTATGCTTTTTAAATCACTGCCCGAAAGCCCCTGCAGTTATGAGGAGCAGAGAGAAAAAAAAAAAAAAAACTTTAGGTGCTGTTGGCTTTCTTTTCACTACGAAAACTCTTCACAGTAAGGTAAATCCCAACCACAACATCGCAACAGACGCGGCGCGAAGGACGCGACGCGACAGAAAAACGCCGAGTCATTCGTTATTGTGAACATGCAGTTTTTACGCGAGCGAAAAAAAAAAAAATTACATATTAAAAAAATGTTTCTGGCCTTTACATATGCACAACATACGAGAGACATAAATGTTAACAAGTTTTTTTCTATAATCGACATACTCGAGAGAAATATGTTTAACGCAAATCTAACATGCTAAATTAATTTTTTTAAATACAATAATATGTACTGTATTACCAATGCACCAATTTAAATACCACTGCAATACAAAATTCTGACGCTCTTTTCAGTAATATTGCGCCTGCAAAGCGATAATAGGAAGGGAAAAAAAACTTTCTAATCGGCGGAAGGTCTGTCGCGTCCGCGAATTTTTTTGTAATGTCATATTATATATGTGAAAACTATTTTATTCACGTTTAACCTATAGCTTCCAACGAAGGATTTAGCTCAAATAAACAAAGTAATTCGTAATTTAAAGTAATTGAATCTTGGTAAAAAACTATGCCATATTTATACTTCAGAGTTGTATGTTTCCTTCTAAAAAAAAATTGTCAGTAAACAAGTGTTCTTACTGGGGACTTAATTATTTGAATGATCTGTTAATACACCAATAATATTCTTTTAAGGTTGACAGGTTTTGGTAGTGCGATGAGACATCTTTCAAGATACCGTCGATAGAACGAGGAGATACTGAAGTGCGACTCTTACAGTGGAACTGAAGCCATGTTTCGCACGTCATGTAACGCTATCTGTTGGATGGGCACATAACTACTAGCAAAAAAAAAAGCTCGGGATAGAGATTCAAAACCAAAGTTTTAGGATAATAATGCTAATTTTATTTACCTGGCAAATAATTGTTTAGTAAAAGTAATTTAAACTGTACGAAAAATACTTAGTACTGTTTTGTAATAAAAAAAGGGCATATTCTATATAAATTAATAGGAGATGAAAAATATTCTGTTAGCCCACACCACAAAATATGTGGATACCAAAATAAAGTTAAATAAACTGGTTTCTTTGCCTCATAATAGCTTATACATTACTTATCACTATCAATTTAGCTATGTTAGCAATATATTGTGAAATACTATCTAGCGGGTGAAACCAAAATACTTACTTCCAGTCTCGACAATTAAGAGTTTCTCCCCCAAGATACAGTCCACTACTTCAAAACACCTCGGATCAAACAATTCCAGGCTATCAGCGTCAGTCCAACGGCAGTGTGAAAAAATCCGACAGCGTTAGAGGGCCGTATAAGAAGACCCCTTGGAGTATGGGTTTTTGCTAGTGAGGCGGGATGAAACATGCGACGTTCGCTTGTAACTTCTAACGCGGCATCACTCTAATAGCATGGTGTGCATAGGATAAGTATTAGATCTGAGTGGCAACTATACAACATATTGTGGAGAAAAGAAGATAACGGTTAAAAAGCAAGTCCCTTGGGTGCTTTCAAGAATCTGTATTGGATGTTTCATGCCGAAAAAAAAAAATTCTGAAATACGCGTCAGCTATCTTGACTCTTTAAAAACACAGTTTAAAAACGAAATCCAGAAAGAAAGAAAAAAGGACTTCTCATTTGCCCCTGGGTATATCCTGACATGCTTTTCGTAAACTAGACCCATTGCGATATCCTAAGCAGTTTTCAAATCGCGTTAATTCTTCTGTAGTTCTGCACACCGCATGTGTGCGCTCTGGCGTAGAAGGCGGTGATCGAGTGAGTCTTTTTTTTTTGTGTCCAAAGCACCCGTTGCAAATGCGATGGCACCGAAAACAGAACACGCACGCAATCGGCAAGCGCTCCGACGAGCTCGTGTAACATCGGACTGTCATTTGCAGGGACGCCAACGCATCGCACAGATTATACCGCGTTTATCCCGCAAAAAAAAAAAAAAAAACTCCCACACACATACACCGCGCACCGGTGAGCTACATCTGTGCGCGCGCATCCAAACGATATTACCGATGGAATGAAATTAAACTCCGTAATCTGCTCGCGCGAATATACAGAACGACCAATTAGGCTCGGGACAAAATGCAATGGATAATGCTTAACCGGGTAATTTCAACGAACTTGGGAAAACAATTCAAATAAGCAGATATGATTTTCGCAAATATGAACTGTAAAAAAAGGTTAGGCGTAACAGCGAATAAGTTTAAATAACCCGATTCCATGGAAATTACCCCCCCCACCCCGCAAGTTAGTGCGATTTTCGCCTACCATTTAAAGCTACTTACTAACTGAAATCACCGAAATGAGAGACTGATTTCAGTAAGATTGTATGCTGTTTCGCATGAGAGCGAAACAGTTTCGCCTTGCTAGAAACAAGCTCGTGAAAATGCTATTTAGACTGTATTTATGAAGGCTAGGTATAAATAAAAAGAAGCGTACATAAATTCATTTTGAAAAATGGGCTGTGTGCATTTAATTTATTTTCTTGTGGTTGTGAGAAAATAAAAACACTTTTTTTTAAGATCTCTGTGGGAGGAGACATATATCCCCCCCTTCTCAGCGTATGCCCCGTAAATAAGCAAGAATTGGCATGGCAAAAGGTAAAATTGCGATAGCTTATATTGAGCTGATCCATTTCTATTTAGCATTCTATCTACATAGAAAAATTAGATCCCTTGGAAAGCATATTTAATTTTCTTTTAATTCCACCCCTAATTCATGCATACTTAATAAAAGGATGTACACAAGCAAAATAAAAGTAAACAAAAATTCACACTTTAAAACTTTTCATATTTTCGCTAGAGCGTACGTACAGTGGCACCTGTAAATGAATTTTTGAAGTGAAACTTTGTTGGGAGCGATGGGAGTAAAATCCGAATCAAGGGTATTCTCCAAAGTGATGCCAGCGGTTCGCCATTGCATGTGCACGGTATATACCACACACCAAGCGTGTTGGTTAGACGTGTACCTCGCCGAGATGGGAGTTCCACATGAAAGGGACCCAGTGAATCTCCCTGCACGCGGGTGACGAATACGGCGATAAACAAAAGCATTTCCGGACTTGACCATCATCTACGTGACTTGCATAGACGCCCAAAATTTATACGAGTATTTCAGACACACCTTATACTAAAACTTGGCGAACCTTGTAACCACTCCAGATTTTTTTTTTTTTCCCCCAATTTTTGGGTGTTTGTTTGCTTAAGAATTAACCTTTTTTTTTTTCAGGCGTTTCGTTGTTTAAATTATGTGTTTACTGTTATTATTGCAAATGTCTCGCCGTGTTCGTCTCGTCTGTGCTGTAGTTTTCTGACCACACTTCTTGTGCCATTTGACGTCAGCTTATATTGGTTTGTTATCACTATTTTCATGCATTCGTATCTGCTATCCATCCTTGAAGGTTTTTTTTTCTTTCTTTTCTATGGCAAACCAGTGGCGCGTGTCCGAAATGTTATTTTGAATCGTAGGAGGTTCAGTCGCGGATAAAACGCTACGGCGTCCGCGCGCAACTTTATAATGCAATGATTTTTTTTAAATTGTATCAAACATTGTAATTTGCAAAGAAAATTTTGGAATTTGAATTTTGGAAATACATTTCCTCTTATTTCTTCAAGAGAACAATATTAAATTTTTACTTCCAAGGAGTCGTAACTGAAAGATTCCATCTTGTTTTCAACAGTTTTCGTAAACAATTTTTTTACATAGATAAAAATGAAACATTTTGTTATCAACACCGACTGTTAAATAATAATGTTTAGCATTATATTACTTTTTCTTTTCTTTCAGAATGACTTCATGTGCCAGCTCTTCAATGAAGGTTGGCAACCATCATGAATATCCGGGCTAGAAACCAGCCATAATTTCCCTGAAGATATCAGCGATGATCTTTAATGCAGTGGTTTCCTGTTCCCTTTCTGCATTCTATGCCATTGACCTAGTAGTTAATGCACCTTCTGGGAAGATTTATAATTTCTCAACCCTCCCCCCCAAAAACGCTACGGCGTCCGCGCGCGGAGCCCCCCCGAGTGTGGCGACAAGAGAGCCGTGACGCGCATCCTGGCATTGTGCGGCCGTGATTGGTCCGGCGCGGCGCGGGACCAGCCGGCGGCACGGAGCGACGAGGCGAGACTAGCGCTCCTCCATCACTAGCGGCCGCGGCCCGAGTCAGCGCAAGGATCACATACCCATGGATAGGGCCATGAAAATTTCGCTAAAAGATCCCCGAGAGTAGCTGGAAGTTAAAACACTGTAGCATCGTCTGTGTTCCGTGATTGGGTGAAGTTACTTTGAGGTGTGTGTCGATTGTCACAACAAACAATCACACTAATTCAGCGTGGAAGCAAACTCGTCCTTGGTGGCTCGTGCAAACAAGGCAACGAGTTCTCTCGCAGACGGCCGCCAATCACAAGGAAGAAACCGCTGGTGTGTGTGGGTATACCTTGTTGCAGTTTTGTAGGCGTTCAGATTTTTTCGCGAAAATTTCCTGCCCCTACCCATGGGGGAGAAACTCTTATTAATTACCGAGACTGAGACCGATTTTTTTGAAGTAGTTATGGGCCCGTCCGCTAGATAGTAGTTTTCATAATATACTGCTGACATAACTACATTAATTTATTAGGAGAAGTGATGTATAAGCTATTATCAGGCAACTAAACCAGTGAAAATTTACTCTATTTAGGTAGCCACTAATTTTGTGGTGTGTAGGTAATACAATGAGTTTTTGCACCGCCTACTCCTTTATTTATTACAAAAAAGCATTAAGTATTTTCGTATCGTTTAATTAGTTTTGCGCCGCCAAGGAGATAATATAACAAAAAAAAACGTATTAACTAAAAAAAAAAAAAAACTTTGTATGAGAACCTCTAAACCGATTTTTTATTTGCTGGTAGTTATGGGCCCACCCAACAGATAGCGACGCATGTCGCGTAAAACATGGCTTCAGTTACCACTGTAAGAGTCGCACATCTGTATCTCCCTCCTTGTTATGTGATCCCGCCTACGGCCACATCCGAAACACGCGCTATCCACAAGACACCATGTGCCAAAAAAAAAAAACTTCTTCAACAAAGCAGTTTAAATATTTTTAAATAGTGCCTCACTTAACTATTTTATACCCAAAATACCTGCATTTTTGATGTATCATAGGCCTTAGCGTAGTTTGCCAATAGAAATGACGTCAAAAAGTGGTCAAATATATGGTTAAAGTGAATTTTGCCCCAAAAAAGGACAGTGTCTTATGACTCCGAGGAACACATTTAGGTTTATATATGTGTCTGTACCTCAGAGGCATAAGAATCATGTCTACTTTTGGAAAAAAATTATTTTTCTAACTATTAAATTGACCGCCGTTTGACGTTCTATTTATCGGCAAACACTAATATATACGGCATGTCGAAAATTCACATATATTGGGTGCAAAATAGTTGAGTAAAAAAGGTAAGGCATTATTTAAGAATCTTGAAACTGCTCTCATGAAAAAATATAGTGTGACAGTGTCTAACACCTCCAAGGTAAAAATGTGTACACACACTTTATTTTATGTAGAACTATGCAAACACACTACGTATATTCTTACACATACTAACACGTGCATTTAAAAACGCAGGCTTTTTTTGGAAATAAATACAGATCTGTGCAGCTGCTTACAGCGTGTCTCATCATTAGTATGCAGTTTACCATCTCTTTCCAATGCACGATTCATGCCATTAGCGCTGTCTTTTGTTTCGGGGTCCTCTGTTGCGAAATATACACCATAGAGCAAACTTTTCAGACAACTTTATAATGCAATGATTTTTTTTTTAAATTGTATCAAACATTGTAATTTGCAAAGAAAATTTTGGAATTAGAATTTTGGAAATACATTTCCTCTTATTTCTTCAAGAGAACAATATTCAATTTTTACTTCCAAGGAGTCGTAACTGAAAGATTCCATCTTGTTTTCAACAGTTTTCGTTAACAATTTTATTACATAGATAAAAATTAAACATTTTGCTATCAACACCGACTGTTAAATAATAATGTTTAGCATTATATTACTTTTTCTTTTCTTTCAGAATGACTTCATGTGCCAGCTCTTCAATGAAGGTTGGCAACCATCATGAATATCCGGGCTAGAAACCAGCCATAACTTCCCTGAAGATATCAGCGATGATCTTTAATGCAGTGGTTTCCTGTTCCCTTTCTGCATTCTATGCCATTGACCTAGTAGTTAATGCACCTTCTGGGAAGATTTATAATTTCTCAACCCCCCCCCCCCTTCCCCCCCAAAAAAGGTGCCTTGAATTTCTACCCGCTCAGCCAAGCTTGAAGAAAAGGCAATGCAAAATAAAACTAGATTCAGTTTTCTTCTTGATTAACGAAGCACTGTATGCCAATTGATGGTTTTTATGACCGAAGACAAAATGTGATCAATTCTACGCAAGTAACCGAAAATGTCCGCACTCACAGCTCCAACGCAGTCAATATAAGAAATTATGCAAAACACACATGTAAAAAAAGTCTCATCCAAAAAAATTATATCCTTCCTTTTATTTTATGCGTACGGCAGGAGGTAATTCTGCAATTTATTCACAATATTACAAACACACAGTCATCCTACGCAGAAGCGCACACATACGTGAAAGATGTTTTGCCGAAAACTTAATTATTACCAAAAATACGTACATACAGTAAAAATAAGTTCTGCATCCAACACCATGCTAGTAATGTTTCATTTCCGAATTGAGAGTAGTCTACGCGTCCATAATTTGTATTCGGATCATTTCCCAATATTAATATGTCCGAACGGTCATTTGCATGATTTGTGTTAAAACGTATGTTGCGACCAAAATGGTGGGAATTCAACGAACAGTATTTTTTTCCAATGTAACCTCATTATTATGTACCGAGCCGCTGATTTGTGTGCTATGCGAAGAGATACTAGTATCATCATTTATTATTTAATCAACTACATGCAGGAGGGCTCTGGAAGCGGGCAACCACCAATGACACCACCCCAGCACTTTCGTTTTTATTTTTGCTTTGTCTGGAGTCTTGTAGTTTGAGGGGGGGGGGGTGAAGAGAGGTTAGAATTAAATTATTACCAACATGTAATTTAAATTTTTTGGTAAATACCTTTCGCTTTCAAATTAATTTGAATGACTAGGTATTAGAAAAACTTTCGATTATTTTATTGCGTCATATATTTTTTTCTCCGCTATGCAATGTTACGGTCACCCACCGCTCAAATTTCATAGCACTGCGCGCCAGTTCTGAGAGCCTTGCACTTAGAGGAGATACCGCGCTAGAAGCACCAGCGAGCGTCGCACTTATGATCCCGCATCACTAACAGATACATCCCTGACTAGGCGGGCACCTAAAGCTCCTAGCGCAAGCCTTCGTGCAGCTTTGGTTGGTTTTTGCTAATCAACTGACAACCGAAGCGACTTCAATTCTGTGAAGTAGTACCTCGGTGGTACTAATAACCCAAAAGAAAGAAATGGGGTGTAGCTGTGTCATGGACACGGCCGTGTGTTGTTCGTGAATACGTGGACGTAACAGGTAATATTTTCTAAACAAAATATAAAATACGCTATTTTATGTATGTTATAATCATGTCTGAACTAAGTACACCAATTTTTATATATGCAATCGATAGCTTACAATTGAAACTCAAACGAACGTCGTAGCTTCTCCGAGTCAAACGTTATACTGAATGAAAATTTTGAAACGCAGCAAAAATGACCTCAAAATGGAGGCGCTTCCCCCTCCACCACGCGCGATGCGTCGCAGTCCTCACATAGCGTAACGAATTCTTTGATCCTTTAAGCTATCCGGTTGTGTAATTAAATTTTTGATGTAGATGATAGTTACGTAGCTGCAAACACCAGACTGTATCCCCCCGATTGTCATAATTCGTTTTTTTGAATTGCCTCCCACCATGAAAGCAAAAAACGTAACCCGGTATTACAGATGAGACGCTTCCACGCTCGTAACGTGTGGTTACTGCGCTCTGGCGAGACCACCCGTCCCCCGCCAAGGGTCTTGTGTGACTTGTTCAGAGGCAAGGAATCTGATGGGAGTGCCCGCACATCGCTCCCGCCACTCCCTTGAGGTTTCCCCGCCGCGCCGGGGACGCACCACAACGCCGAAATACCACAACGCCGAAATACACTAACGCCGAAATACACTAAGGCCGAAATACACTAAGGTCGAAATACACTAACGCCAAAATACACTAACGCCGAAATACACTAACGCCGAAATACACTAAGGCCGAAATACACTAAGGTCGAAATACACTAACGCCAAAATACACTAACGCCGAAATACACTAACGCCGAAATACACTAACGCCAAAAAATGTCATTGCAGGACTGCCACAAAGGTTAGGTTAGGTTAGGTTAGGTTAGGTTAGACTAGGTTAGGCTAGGCTACGATAGGCTAGGTTAAGTTAGGTTAGGTTATATTACGCTAGGTTAGGTTAGGTAAGGTTAGGTTTAATTGTGGTATTTTGGCGTTAAGGTATATTTAAGAAACATACACAAATCCATTCAGTTGCTATTTCGGCGTTGTGGTACACAGCAGTTTTCTAGCTGTCGGCGTTGTGGTCAATTTTGACATTCGGCGTTATGGTATTTCGGCGTTGTGGAAACGACCCGTCTCCGCCTACCCGGGAACACAGACGGTGCGCAGAGCCTCAGGAAAAACAACGCGATCAGACATCCGAGTGGGGTCTGCTTACGAAAAGCATTTTAAGAGTTCGCTGAGGGCCGAAAAGTACTTTTGATTTCGGATTAAGTTTTTAAACTTTATTTTTATTAGAGTTAAAATGGCTAGAACGCATGTTTTCAGAGTAATTTTTTAGGCGTAAAACATCTTGAAAGCACTTGAATTACACCTTTATCTCCATTTATGCGCAACATAATGTTACGGTCACCGCTCAAATTTCACAGTTGTCCTGTGACGACGAGAAGACTGCGCGCCAATTCAGAGGAGACACCGCGCTAGAAGCACCAGCGAGCGTCGCGCTTTTCATCCCGCCTCACTGACACAGATACACCCCTGACGAGGCGGGCGCCTTATGGCCCCCCGCCTTCCCTGGCGCACATGCCCGTGTGTAGAGCCTCAGAAGAAGAGGGAAAAAACACGTGATTTCAAAACTGCTCATGATATCCGACAAGGTCTGTTTGCGAAAAGTATTCAAGAATGCTATGAGGGCGGATGGCTAGTTCTGTTTCCGTATTTCGTTTACAAACTGTACGAAATTGTTGTAATAAGCAATGAAAACCACATTAACTTTTCGTTTAAATATAATTATGCACAAGTTTTCATATAAATAAACTGTAATCAAATATCTAACATAACCTATTATTACTGCACTCGCCGACAGATGCTACTTTTTTTTAATAATAAAAGAATAAATACTTGAAATTATACTAGTAATCAGATTCTTTTTCTTACGTACATTTGACGTAGAAATTATTTCATATTACACATTTATAAACAAAGTTTTAAGTTTTCACTTCTGTCGGTGCGGCGCAAGCGTACAATGAGCGTAACGGGACACAGCGTAACGGAACAATGTGCGCAACGGGACACAGCGTAACGGAACAATGTGCGCAACGGGACACAGCGTAACGGAACAATGTGCGCAACGGGACACAGCGTAACGGAACAATGTGCGCAACGGGACACAGCGTAACGAAAAAATGTGCGCAACGGGATACAGCGTAACGGAACAATGTGCGCAACGGGACACAGCGTAACGAAACAATGTGCGCAACGGGACACAGCGTAACGGAAAAATGTGCGCAACGGGACACAGCGTAACGAAACACTGTGCGCAACGGGACACAGCGTAACGAAACAATGTGCGCAACGGGACACATCGTAACGGAACAATGTGCGCAACGGGACACAGCGTAACGGAACAATGTGCGCAACGGGACACAGCGTAACGGAACAATGTGCGCAACGGGACACAGCGTAACGGAACAATGTGCGCAACGGGACACAGCGTAACGGAACAATGTGCGCAACGGGACACAGCGTAACGGAACAATGTGCGCAACGGGACACAGCGTAACGGAACAATGTGCGCAACGGGACACAGCGTAACGAAACAATGTGCGCAACGGGACACTTTTTCGTGCGTGCAGCCGGCGTTCATCGATTTATTAGACGTTGTCACGTCAAAAAATGTTTGTAGAGGCCAATGCAGGCGAAGTCTTTAAGAATGCTAGATATAAATAAAAATTGAATTTTTTAAAACAAAAAAGTAAAAGATATAGGCAACATCGGCGTAGTAAAAGGGAACTCAAGATAATGGTAGGCTCCAAACCAACTGAAAACAAACGTGTTCACAAGAACTGACGTTGCAAATTAAATATCTGTCTTCATGAACACGGTAAGGATCTGAACACATACTGACCACACATTTGTTGGCTCTCATGCGTGGTAAAATGTTTACCACGGCGAGTGAAAATTCGGGGAAGGTGAATAATTATACACTAACAGCGTGTGCCGGTTAATTACACAGACCTGATGCGCGTGTAGGTAGGCGTTAAATTACAACCCACACAGATCGTTCCTGTTATCTATCGTGTACTTTTTAATGACATTTCTCGCAAACCAAAAGTAATTAAACTTCTTAAGGCGTGGTGTAATTACACACTACAGGTAACATGTTTCTTTTTTAATCAATACCGATTTGATCATATCAGTTGGCCTTCAACTTTAAAGCAACTGGCGTTTTGATTAATTTAAATTCTGAAATTTTACACATTGAGTATTTAAAAAACACACACAAACAATTGAAATTATCACGAGAGCATAGTACTTCACAATGTATTGGAAAACCATATAGCTATGTTTACTTTTCCCCACAATAAAATACTGTTTGAATATCTTACGCTATATTATTATAATTCACTTTTTAAAATTTTAATTTTGATGCTTAATGACAAAATATATATATTTTTTTTTTACTTTAAGGGGGAAAAGGTTTTAAATATAATTGGCTGAAAGCATTCGCGTATATGTCATACCTTTCCAATCATTTCCATAATTTAAGCTGGAATATTAAAATTGAATCTGGTGTAATATTTGTGAGAGTTCTTTGTTTTATGCTACTCAAATATTCTCTGTGATCTTTTGGTTAAAACTCGTCTTAAAAACCATTTTGAAACGTTAAAACACACCAGTGAAATGCTCACAGGAAAACGTACAAACATTTTTACGAGCTATTTTTTTTTTTTTTTTGCCAAGTTGCTTGCAACTCGTAGAGCCCGGTTTTTTTTTTGCCAAGTTGCTTGCAACTCGTAGAGCCCGGTTTTTTTTGCCAAGTTGCTTGCAACTCGTAGAGCCCGGTTTTTTTTTTGCCAAGTTGCTTGCAACTCGTAGAGCCCGGTTTTTTTTTTGCCAAGTTGCTTGCAACTCGTAGAGCCCGGTTTTTTTTTTTGCCAAGTTGCTTGCAACTCGTAGAGCCCGGTTTTTTTTTTTGCCAAGTTGCTTGCAACTCGTAGAGCCCGGTTTTTTTTTTGCCAAGTTGCTTGCAACTCGTAGAGCCCGGTTTTTTTTTTGCCAAGTTGCTTGCAACTCGTAGAGCCCGGTTTTTTTTTTGCCAAGTTGCTTGCAACTCGTAGAGCCCGGTTTTTTTTTGCCAATAATTTGACAGCCGAGCGCTCGGAACTGTGCACACTGACCAGGACGTTTATTTCTTGACCAGAGCTTTTAATTAACTTACAAATAATTCTGAAGGAGGCTGGAATTTTAAAGAGTGCGATCAGAACTCTACAGCATTGGCACGGAAAAGCAAGCAAGAGATCGGGAAGTGGCCGGTTCGTCATTACTCAGCACTGCGTGCGTCCATTTGATTTCACAGAACTTCGTCGTAATATTATTCTGCAAAGATAATGTATTTGGCAACTTTAATTGCTTTTTGAGACTGTTTTATGCAAGGATCTGTCCGTAGAAATACTGTAGCACAGAATTCAAAAATACCTAGTAATGTACATTTGCTACATATTTTGGTTTGTGTGTTTGTCGCTAGGCCTTTTAGGTTTTAAATAATTTACGAGGGTGCCCCCCAGTAGACTACCAGCAGCAGTAGACATTTAGGCACTTTCCAATGAATTTGGCAAAAACTGGTGACCGAGTCATGATTTGTTCGTACTGCATATTTTATAAATTCATCTCATTCTCTCCGTCTGTTTGCTTGAGCCTTTTTTTTTTCACGGGATTCGCAAACTCTTTCACCATGGGCGCGGAGGATAAAGAATGGCAATTGTAGCCCCTCGATTAATGTTTCACTCACAGCTTTGTCGTGAGTTTGCCTTGCAAGCCGAAGAAGGGGAGCGATCGCATTTCTAAACGATGAAAATAACTTTAGGGAAATTAATGTATTATTTTACACTGAAGGAAGTTTATTTTTTTTAAAAAAGAGACTTTAGTAACAGTCGTTCGAATACCATAATTTCGATAAAAAAAAAAAGTGGTTTATTTTCGAAAAGAACTTAATTCGCCCCTCCCCCTTCTCTCTTCCGCTCATCTCAATAAAACTTTAACAACAAACACGAGCTCCAACCATTCTGCATGGCTTGCACGAACCCGGCGGAAATAACACAACTCCAGGCGCTCCCTCTGTTTAGTTTAACGAAGCTTCGAGTTACGACCGCGCTCACGAAACCAGAGAAGACGAGTGCGTGCATTTTTAATTGTGGGGTTTAAAACTTGAAGGAAGAAAGAAGATGGGGGAGGGGGGTGGCGGGCTTGAATTTATTACAAGATGCCAGTCACGCTGCCTTTGCCCGTTTATTACTACTTCCCCCGTCCCGCCACCAGGGGGCGCCCTTTGTCGCTGGCGGGACTTCAGGAGGGACCCTAACAGGAGCCGGTACTACCCCAGAGCGAACAAGTCTTCAGAGCACGTTTAGGCGCCTGCGCACCACGCCAAGATAAAAGTCTTAGGGCTAAGGACACAGCCAACTGTCTGGTCAGCTGAGCGAGGTGCGGGGCTGCACTGAGAGAAAGGTTTGTTTGCCTCAACAAAATATTTGTTTGTATATGGTGAAATAAATATATTTTGGTAATTCAAACAAATATTTTATAGTAGGAAAGATTCTGTCAACCCAACAAAATGGTTTTGTCAACTCAAATGTACATTTGGTTAGGTGTAACAAATCATTGTTTGTTTCTTACCGAGTTTGGTTAAGCTAACAGAATATTTTGTTCCACCAAGTAAATATTTGTTTCACCATATATAAACAAATATTTGTTTGATTCAAAACAAACCCTTTTCTCTGTGTGAGGCGGTGACTGCTGGGATGGTGGCCCTAGCCGCTGGTCATTGCCGAAGCTCTAATACCTTCCCGATAAAACAAGACGGAGTGATACCTAGCAGTTTTGTTTAAATTATATAGCTCCGGATTGTACAAAACGAACTGGAAATTTCTCCCACCCTACCCTGATAGGGCGCATATGTGGGAGGGGACCGTGATAATGCCGGCCGTAGCTCGGAACAATCTGCTAAGTTATATGTCACTCAGGAAAACATGGATGATTCCCTGCCCCGGCAACGGTAAAATTCTAGCCCAAGTTCGAGGAAATAAGGCGAAGTTTATGTCGTGCAAATTTTCTCAAATTTAAGAGTTCTCAGAAGTAGCACCAACGGTTCTGCGTATCACTTCTGCCGCTGTTGATCTGTCGATAGCGTTTTGTGAACTCAGTGTGGCTGACAGTGTCAGTAAACAAGTGATTCTTTGCAAATAAAAGTTGGGAAATTGGCACCACCGGTCATGCTATTGAGAAATGCCATACCTGAAGCAAGTTACTTCACACAGAAAATATTTTTACAGGTTACGTGACATTTCCGTTTTGATGTAGGGCGATTTACACACCTCTCCTAGTAGCGATATGCAAAAACGGGGTGCTTATCGAGTTTTAAAGCAGTTGCATCGCCATTGAATTTTAGTGGGGGAGTTGTTTTTTTTTCGGTGTGTTATCTTTCATGCTGATTGGTGAAGCAAACGTTTTCACGGGCGTGGGTGTTATACCCCTCCCGTTTACTAAAACAACATTTATTAGCTAATTTCGATTGCTACATATTCAAATCCTAAACGTCACCACCGCCAATATTGGGTTGAAATACCATGCCCGAACATTTACGAACATTTTAATAAAGTACACGCTATTTCCGCAACTTAGAAAAATAAAAAAATAATATGAAGTTAAGTAATAATTATCAGCAGATGACATGCTGTGACGTAGTTGAAGTCACTTTTTACCTGGCCAGCGCCATATTTAAACACCCAAAAAAATTGCGGAAATGGCATTCTCATCATGCCTGATGATGGTAAGCAAGGGCGTATGCAAGGGGTTGGGGAATACATCCCCCCTTTTTTTTTTTACCGAAATCCCCCAAAAAATATTCCTACCAACAAATTGAAAGGAATGTGAAAGCAAACACGGGGAAAGTGAATTTATAACCCCCCCCCCCCTTTTTTTCCTTTAACGAAATAAAATTCTTCGTACGCTCCTGATAGTAAATAGCCACGAATAAAATGAATTTGCTACGTTGAAGACAAAGTCACGTCATTAAAACTGAAAATTTCTTCAACAATGAAAACCATCGCACTTCAATATATATATACATATATATCGTCCAAACCTTAATTTTTGTTCATTATTGAAGTGCGATGGTTTTCATTGTTGAAGAAATTTTCATACTGCTGTTTTAATGACGTAACTGTCTTCAACGTATATATACGTGTGTGTGTGTGTGTATATATATATATTTCTTGTGTGCGTGTGTATGTCACTTAACTCCTCCTAGACGGCTGGACCTATTTTGATGAAATTTTTTGTGTGAGTTCACGGGGATTCGAGGATGGTTTAGATTCACAATTGGATATTTTATCTCGATTCTGAGTTAAGAAAAAACTAAAAAAACACGCTTTAAAAGCAAAAAAACTAAGCATTGTTGATAATTAGCCTCCATGGCAACGGGCTTTTGCATTGTTGTTGCCTTCTGCGTAACCATGGGAAAGGTTTTTTGTAACGGCAGTGGCGTGCCCAAGAGGAGGGGTATGTATAATGAGAAGATACAAAATGTCCAGCGTAGAAATACTTACCGCCATATCCATATCTCACAAAAAGTACATTTGGGCAGGACAATGTCTGTCGGGTCCGCTAGAAAGATATATAGAGATATATATGTAGAAAGATATATAGAGAGATAGAGATATAAATAGAAAGATAGAGAGAGTTATAGAGATATACATAGAGAGATAGAGAATTAGAGAGATAAAGAGAGATTCTTAGTATACGTTTAAAAAATTACAAAAAAAATTGATTGAGGCATTGCAACGCATGCCGGGCAGTATCTAGTATATATATATACATTATATATATATATATATATATATATATATATATATATATATATTACACATACTAGATAATGCCCGGCATGCGTTGCAATGCCTCAATCAATTTATATATATATATATATATCAATATATAATATATATAATATATAATCAATATATATATAGCCACGTTTGTGGCTATTTTGGTCCGTTTCCTGGTCTATCGCCGAGTCCCGAGCCGTAGGAGGCTAGTGTTCTACTTCCACACTCACTTCGCGGAAATCACTGCGCCGCGTGCAGATGATGAAATACAAGAAAGAAAAAAAATTGAGCAAGGGAGATGGGGGGGGGGGGGGTTTCCAGGAGTGAAACAAGAGGGCGGGGAGTTTGGCAACACCCACGCCATCATTCACGGAACACCAGGCACGGAACAATAGCAAGCAGCCCGACCGAGGAAACAAGGCCCCACTCCCGACGTAGTACCACTCGCTACAGAGTGGTGCTTATCACAATACAGCGCGACGCGAATAAAATAGTCTTCTAGCCAATCAAGTTCGACACATCCGTAGAAATCACGGACGCGATGTTACTGAGACGAGCATCGAAAAATTTGTAAATTGTTTACGAACGCTATTGACATATCAACAGTGGCAGAAGGAATCTTAGGTCACTGATGCTGCTTTTGAGAAATGTTAAAAAATTTCGTATCTATTGTTGGTTTCGGTTTGTTGCGTGGTAAAAATCCTCATGTTCACAAAACACGCGATATATCTGTGTCGTATCGCGTCTGTCGCGCTTTTGTGACTCCATTCACACGCTGCGTGATGCACCCGAACTTGTCGGGCGCGTTCGCAATGATTTAAACTGTTTTGGAAATACAGCAAAGGCCGCGATCCAATCATAACCTTTTATCGTGTGAATACAATAGTACAACGTGACAGTTTTTTGTCGACAAAACATGTAACTTACTTTTGTCGTTTGTCGTTTGCCTTCATTCTAATACAAAGTTAACAATAAAATACCCACCATTTTAGTCTAACCCAACGCAATTTCTATATATACACAAAAACTAATGAAGAGTTGAGTACAGGATATAAAACCTTACATGCGTAAGGATAAGCAAAATGATCAAAATAATTTAAGTGTTTTCACGAAGATTTCGAGACGAGCTGTGTGCTAAAACACTACAGCATCGACTGCGTTTCGAGACCGCAGTAGAGTTTCTTTAAGAGTAAGTTTTACTGTTCGACCACGAAGTCACACAGCCAGTTCATGCAGAGGCAAACATGCCCGGACAAACAAGGCAATGGCTTCTATACGGACGGCCGCCAATTACAAGGAATAAAGCTGGACTCCCAATCATCCGTTTCATCCGTCCGTCAATTTCGGTCCGTTATTTCTCTCGGCAATTATTACCGACTCTCAACCATCAGCCATTCGTCCGTCCGTCACTATTCTAAAATATCAGTGCTACAACTTTCCGCCACATACTTTCTCAATTGTAGTTAACTTTTGGTGAAAATAATTTACTTGGAATAATTAACTTTTGTTTTTATGAATGTGATAATAAGTTGACAGGCGGGAACCGTGCTTTGACAAGTGGATTAAACGGGTGCCGTCTTAAAAATAACATTAGTCATGCCAGCAATAAATAAAATTATGCTTCTTTCATTACTGCGTCAAAGGAAACAGAAAGAAGCTATTTCTATCCAGGCTTTTTCCCTCAGTTGCTTATCCCGATAGTCTTTGCTATATATATATATATATATATATATATATATATATATATATATATGTATTATACAAATGCTCCCTTTCCCGGACGTAATTTATCAGCATTTCTTCCGAAAATCTCATTCTCATAAGCAATCTTTACCGTTATTATGACAATAATAATCGGTCAATACGACACAGCCTTCTATATATTGCAAATTAAAAAAATCGAACACTGTTTTCGGAAAGTCGTATTGAAGACGATCGACTTAACAAGGCGGTGGACCATCCGTTGGTCCGTCAAAAGCTAAAGCTTGGCAAGGTTTTGACGGACGGACGGATGGAATTTTTCGGGCCATCTGATTGGCTGCAGGTCACGTGATTGACGGACGGACGGGTGACTGACGGATGAAACGGATGATTGGGAGTCCAGCTTAACCCTCCGGCAAAGACATTATGTACTGCAGTCTAATGAGCATTGCTTTTTTTTTCTGTGGAAAAAAAAGGAGCCCTTAAAAAATACGAAAATGAAGAAAACCATTATCATACGTTCATTGAATGGTACTTCAAAAAAAGGGAAGATAGATTTAAGATTTATTTTTTAGACATTACACCATTTCTGGTTAATCTGTACGTCATTAAGAAACCTAAATAACTGAAAATAAATACGCAAACACACAGAGAAAAAAAATCAGCCTATGTCAAAAGTTAACATAAGATCGTTCGTTATTGAGATTTCTTATGACAAAACAGTGTAACCAGCAATGGCGTATGTCAAAAAAAATTTAACATTAATATACTTCGAAAAGGGTGTAACTTACCCATTTTAACCCCCCCCCCCCCAGGACTGAAATTTCGTAAAGTAGTAAAATAATAATGTACGTCTTACTTAATTCGTTCCTGTGATTATATATATTTTTATCAAAAAAAAAATCAAAACCAACTCCCATTTCACCGGCTTGAAAGACGAATTTCGATGAGCTGTCCCCCTACTCCTAATCTTGAATACGCCCTTGTGTGATATCGGCGGAGTGAAACGTACAGCGACACCTGGGAGCCTCGCCAAATGGCCGGGACGGACAGACGAATGGGTGGAAGGCACGCAGGGGTATGTAGGGGGGGGGGGGGACGAGGGTCATCCATCACGGGTCTGTCCCAAGGAGCATGTAAGAAGATCTGGAGTGGACATGTGTAGGGCGAGAGCGAAGCCAGCCGGTTGCGAAGAAGGGTTGAAAAGAAAGAGGAAGAGAGCGTATTTCTACTGCAAACGCAGCCCCAGCCCACTTGTCCTTGAGGTTTGAGTGGCGCTGGTGTGCGGCTACAATGGTGATTTCCTGTAGCGCATATGGCTGTACAAATCGATGGAATTCCAAGCCGGATGGCGTTGCTTTTCACATGTATTAAAGATTTTTTTTTCATTTGTTAACTAAATTAATTCCCAAAACTTTTGAAGCATCAGAAAAAAGTGGCAAATTTTTTAAACGGAAGTAACTAATCTTCGAACTTTTCGAAAAACCTAAGAAAACTATTTAACAAAGAGAAGTTGTTTCAGTTGTAAGTATAATTCTTTACTTTTTTCATAGATTTCCAAAACGTGACGATCAACGACAGATCTGGGAAAAAGCGACAAAGCGGAAAAATTGGACTGCGTCTCCGAACCATGCATTGTGTACAGTGCATTTTGAAGACAAATGGGTCTTAAGAAGCGAAAATCTAACTCGATTAAAGGATGATATGGTGTTCGGTATATTAAGGTTTCCCTCAAAGGAACGGTTTCACAATGCTTTTAAGATATTAGATAAATCCCAACATAAGTTTAAAACATTTCTCTTAAAAGTGTGCTTCGTAGCATTAAAAGACGTGCCTTAATTATTTTGCAAATTTATCATTGTTATGGTGACGATGTCAGGGGTTTTCGTATTTTTTTAAGAAATATAGTACAGTATGTATTAGCAACTACGTTAAGAACTGTTATTTTATTCACACAGAGAAAAGAAATACAAAATGCTAAAATTTGGCGTCTGTCTTTTTATATCCTATATAGGCTTGTTATTATATGTGTGTTGTAACATGTATAAAAATGTTAAATATATTCAACAATATTTGGTAATTATATATATTTAAAAACTTTTATGTACGCTACTTGAAACTACGTGAAAGGTTTTCAGTCTATAAAGGCCTATTCTATGCTTTTTTAAAATTATTAATTCTTATGCAAACAATTAATAAAATTGAAAGTTTCTTACATTGTCAGTATATGCA
This sequence comes from Bacillus rossius redtenbacheri, assembly GCF_032445375.1. Classification (NCBI taxonomy): domain Eukaryota; kingdom Metazoa; phylum Arthropoda; class Insecta; order Phasmatodea; family Bacillidae; genus Bacillus; species Bacillus rossius. The sequence goes on from NC_086338.1 coordinate 36,876,459, forward strand.
TAGCATTACAGTTATTACAAACAATTCTCTACCAGTGTTTAGCTAAGGTTTGCATGTTACGTTGGTTGAGTAAGTAGACTGGAACATGAACATGATATTGAAAATACTTCTAACTTCTACTAATACACGTATATTACAAGAGATTTGTAATAGATTAAATGAAGTAAGTAAGAATTAGTTTTTTATAAACGTTGTGTATGAAATTATAAAATTTGAGAAGTATAATAACAAAAAGAAGTGCGTTACGAAGACATATGTCGGTAGTGTTACCCACTGAAACATTATTCCCACTTCAACTCTCTGTAAAAATAAAAGTATGGGGTTGAATGCGTCAAGAGTGGTATATAAATAAAATTTGAAGCTTCTTCCTAATTTCATACGCAGGTGTCCCCCACCTATAGTTGCAAACAAAAATTTTTCCTCGATGTTGAAATTTACTCTGCGTATTCACAAAAAAATTTGGCAGTAAATAGGTATTTAATTTTTAAAAATGAAAGTATTCATGTTTCGAAAAAAAGATTAAAGCGGTGTGGGGAAGAATGTTTACAGATAATCCAGTAAAATTTTCAGTTTGATTGTTTTGATAGTTTCGGAGCTGTTGCGAGTTTAGTTTGGAGGATTTTACGGCCGCGCGAGACAAGTTTGGCTCGTTTTCGTTTTCTTCCAGCGTAGGAAGCAGGGAATAAACGCCGATACCCGGCTTCACCTCGCATCCTTTGCTGGCCTTCCCATGTCCTCTCCAGATGTATTACTGTATATTAGCTCCATGGTCTGTCCCCGGACGGGAAGCCTTCATTCCACAGACGAGAGAGCCACACCCGAAGCTCCCCGAAGTTCACGCTAGGAAACCGTTTAAATGATTTCACAGTATCTTTGATGTAGCCATCCCAACCAAATCAACCGTCCACAATGTTTTAAAGTATTCATAATGTAGCTAACCTAACCTAATTGACCATTAGTTATCGTGAGTTACAATGAACAAAAAAAAAAAAAAAAAAACCGAAGATACACGATCGGGCGTTTGGTTTTCTCGTCTGTGAAAAGAAGGCTTCCCTCCATCGCGGGCCTGTCTCCGGACAACTGCCGGTCGCTAGGACCGTGTTGCCGGCACGAGCGCCAGACCCACCGGCGTGCTGCAGCTTCTGAAGGAACAACACTCGCGGTCTGAACATATACCCAGAGGAGTCTGTCCGCGAAAAGCAGACAGCAGAAAATAAGAAACCAGAATATGCCGAGGGCCCGAAAGTAACTCTGTTTTCTGATTAAGTTCTTAAACTGTACTTTAAGAAGAAATTAAATGGCTAAAATGAGTGTTTTTCGGAGTAATTTCCCAGCCACAAAAACGCCTGGTACAGATTCTTGAAAACACTCTTTACACATTTATCTTCATTTCTCCGCCGTATAATGTCATGTCGCCGCTTTTAAATCTTATAGATTCCCTGTGCAAGACGAGAAGACAGCGCGCCAAGTCAAAAGAGTTACTTACGGTGAAGCACCAACGTGCCTCGCCCTTCTCTCGCGACTCTGCGAGCTTATTAAAACCGTCATCATGATAATCTGTGTCTATTACTCAACAGTGATGTCCCTTAAGGCGCCCGCCTACCTGGGAGCACATCCCGAAATTTCACTCGCTGGCTGAGCGACCTTGCCGGGCGACAGTGGTCGGTACTGGAACTAGGCGGCTGCAGCAGTGTTCGCACAGCGGGAGTGCTATCCATTTCCCCCCTCCAAAGGAGAGTCACCACCGTAGTAGGGTGTTTCCAAACTACCAGTACTTCTGCTCTCACGGCGGAAAGAAAGACAGATGATACCGCGTGCATGCTCCTCTCTCCACCCTCTCCCCCTTCCAGCTCCCATGCCACTGCTCCTTGGTTGCCGACGGAGCTCTTATTCCAAGGCTATCCATTTCATTTACGTCTCGCGAGGACCTTTCTGATTGTTGATTTATAATCGTATGAGCTACATGTAGTCAAGATGCTAGATTATGAAGCGTACGGATGTCACAGTTTCTCCAAACATAATAAATATTATTTAATAAAATACACATTTCTCCTTTCCAAAGAATAATGATATGTGTAGTAAATTGGTGAAAACATGCAATAGGAAGGACAAATTCTGTGTAAGTGGAAGCAAGTTAAATAAATTGTGGTTTCCTTCGTAGATGAGTTACTCATATTAGAATAATCATTTTATTTTTGTTTATTATCATCAATAGTAGGTTATGTTCACGTCGAGCGATATATTTCGTACAAAATATCTAGTAGTTAGTTATAATAATGAACTCTTTCATAGTAAAATATTATTCATTGCGTCGATTTGCGTAATATACAATAGAAAAAAATACAAATTAACATTATTCAGAACCTAATAGTTGTAAGTACAGTTATTTTACATATCCATGAATGTTTTGAAAAATGATATTGTAATCATTTAATACATTTCATTTATTTTTAACACAGTGTAATCTTGTGAGTAATTGAAAACATTTATAAGTGTATTCATGTGTCATTTATCCTATATAAGACAAATACCGTTGCTTTGTTAATACAAACAAAAGGTACTATGTGTACTAAATTCAACGAAAGCCCTTCAATATTGTAATTTTATTACAAGTTATCATAATAAAAATTTAGGCGACAATATAAACAACATAGATAAAGGTAAAACTATAACTTTTAACACAAAAGTTTTAAATTAAATATGGATTAATAAAATATAAAAAAAAATCGTTTGACAAAAAAAGGGCCCAAAGTATCTAACTACAGCAACAGCACTTGCGCGGCTCTAGATTTTATAATTCAATCTGGATATTAGCTTAAATTTTCCTAGTTGTATCAACTAGTTTTTAAATTTAAGTAAATATTAGTTTAATCTATATATATTTTTTATGAATTGTAATATAGGTGTCTCGGCTTTTTACTATTACCTAGTTGAACAAGTTTGCTAAGATTGACAATAGGCCTACGCTCTAACAAAAATTATTTATGATTGCCTTTCAAGTGTAAAAGACAGTCGAATCAATATAAAATTAACTACGAGAACTAGTTATAACAAACAAAAAAATTTAAGTGGACAAAATATCATGACACACCCACACACACCTACACACACACACACACACAATGATCGCACTCAAATTATTAAACATCAGTTTCAGTTCAGGACTGGTGTAAATTAAGTTACTGACAATATCTTATTTTCTGACGTGTATCATCGAGTATTTTATTAAAGAATCGTTTTAAATTAAAATTTATGGATAAACAATTTTGATCACGTATTATCTTTGTATTGCGAGCGAAAATGCATATTCCTGAGACTCGCACTGCATCAAACGAAGTCCGCTTACCCGCGTGAAATGGGCTATCACAAACTCGCAGCTAATAGTGAATCGTTTTCAATCATTACGGCGGCATTAATAAATTTGCCATTTTTTTTTAAATTTTATATATTTACATTGAAAGTTCGAATGGAAATAAAATGTTGTGTAGATTTTTTTTAAAAAATTCATCAGCTATACAATGTTAAATTTCTAAGAAACATACCTATTTGAGACTGCCTAGAACATATTTGTATTTTTATGCTGTAATTTATGAGAAGTTTACTTAAAAGTAACCTTAGTTCAAACAAAATATAAAATGCTTTTGTATAAGTTAAGACATTAGTATTTATAAAAAATTAAATTATTTATAACAAATACATGAAATAACAATATGTATAAAACATGTCCACAACAAATAATCACACAGGGTAAAGAGCGAACACACCAAGTTCATTACTCAGTTGAAACAAATGTAACGGAATTAAACAATAAGTACAGAAATGTAATATATGCAAATGTTTAGTTAGAAATAAATCATATGTGACTATGTCTTGAAAATAAAATTCCATACTTCAACAAAATACAATTTGTCAAGAAACTTTTGTTTCAAAACTGTGTACATTATTTTTTTATGTCATGCACAGGTAATCCTTTCGGCTATTGCGGATCCACAAGTTCAGGGAGCATAAATTCTATGTAAAAGTCGTTTAACTTTTTTACCATTTTTCCTTCCCAAAATGATTTACTTCGCTCAATTTTTTGGACAAGCATGCCCAAGGGAGTCCACACTACGAAATAACACGTCTGTCTTTGAGCAATATGCATTTTTCCCTGTACTTGATACATATACCTGTCGTCTTCTTTCAGGCGTAGTTCCCCATTTTCAAGACGACAGAATTTTATTTTATTTTGTTGTATACCCTCTTCTGGAGTAAGGCGTGATTCTGAAAAAGGGCACTTCACCTCGACAACTGAATCTTCGCCAATTAGACCATCCGGGGTAGCTGCTAACCAAGGCATCTCTTGGTCAACAAACAATCCTGATGCTGTAATCGTTTTGCCGAGAGTTTTTTCTAGCTGTTCTAGGGCTATAGGTTCTTTGGCCAATCCGTATTTTGTAGCGAACGATCCTTGAAATCTGCTTTAAATTAAAGATATAAGAGTTTTTGATCTTGGTGTTGATGATTTCAATTTACAAATACGGCCGAAAGAAGATGCTGTTAATCGTTTATAACGTTCTGCCAACCAAAGCTGAGAGTTAATTTGAGCTGTCGTGTTAGCCTGAAGAGAATTTCTTTCACATTCATCAAGGCTAAGTTTTACCAAAAAGTTTTGCTTTTGTCTTTGGAATTCTTCTTTAGTCATTTCAGGTTCTGCATTCACATTGCCAAAGTGACAATCTGGCCCAGTCATTACTAATCGCCTACGTTTAATTTTTTTCGGTTTTTCTTGGAGCCGCTTTCTCCTTTTTTCTGCAGATCTTTGTTTGTTCTGCATGTTGCTTAACACCATATTATCAAAGCTACAGTCAAAATTTTTACTGTGCCTACTTATTCTTGCTACTTCTGAAAACAGGCGATTTTTATAAAAAATACGACGCCCCTGAATGATTGCTCGTACTAGTGTGGTAGATGTTTCAGGAACTAATACAGTTGCATTTTTTCCACTTATTTCTGTAGAGGCGGGATACTCTGACGGGCCATTGCTATTGACTTCACTTGCTGGTGATAACGGTAGAACACTAACATCTGATTCATCCCAATAATGGTCAGGTATGGCAGTGTGATTTACTTGACTTGTAGTGGACAGGTCACTGTGCACGTTACTGCTCTTTGTAGGGGTTGTCACTTCAAATGACACATCAGGCCAATGAGAGCAACCTGGTTGAGTGTTTTCCAAAGAAAATGTTGTCAGTGTGGTTAGTTGGATGGGTGATCTGAAACAAAATGTTTGATAACATATTACAGCAGTTGTACAGCAGTGTCAAATCTACATTGTTATTTGAGTACGAAGCACAGAAAGATCTCCTTTAATGGACTTCACGACGCAATGGGCTATTTAGAGAATTAATGTAAAATAAATTAAATTCAAATTAATTAAGCTTGGAAAGATGAAGTTTAATTAAAGTGTAAGGTGCGTATAATGAAAGGTTAATGTTGTCTGCGTGACCTGCGTGATAGGCAGACATATCATTCCTTATCATACAAAATATTTTATAATCATTTTAAATTAAATGACGGCATTATAATAATTAATTAAAAAGGTGAGAAGAAACCGCAGCATCTGAGTACATTCCAAATTATAGCTGTAGTTTAAGCACTACCAATCTTACAATTCCAGCTCGTATACGACATAAGTATTTAAAACTCAAGTAAGCGTTCGTGTGTGGACCTAAAATATTATATATCTACTTAATTGTGTTAAAATATGTTATATCATATTTTAAAAAATCATCAATTTTGTTTTCTAAGTAAATGTTTCATTTGTTTTCCTTCAAATTGTTTTAATAAATTCATAGACTTTTTAAAATCTTCATCTGTTCTGCCCCTTACTTTGACTCGTGAAAACCCCCCTGCTAATTTTTACCCTCACACATCGTAACAAATTCAGCGTCAAGATCTCTCATCTCCAAGAAATACAAATCTGTTTACTTACCCATCACGCGTCTTCGCATAACTGTTGCCACAGGAGTCACCTTGCAGATCGTCAGTGCAAGGGATACACGGATTTTCCAAAACTGCTGTTTTTGCTCCATCACAGTTCTTAATTTTCTTGAGATCTTCTGGCTTTATTAATTTTGTTCTGCGCCAAATAAAAGTTTAGGTAAGTTTACCACAAAAATTTAAATGAATATTCAAATTGTAAGTTTTCCTGTACTTTCGGACAGATTTATTATAATATGTAGTATAGGTAACGTGACCATACGTCCTACTTAGGGCGGGACAGTCACGCTTTCAGGCTGTCTGTCCCGCTGTCCCCAGCGGGGGCAAAAATTCCCCGCTTTCGCAAACAAAATGATAATTCAACATACCTAATGAACAAAATATGAACAATTGACAAAACACAGTTAAGTGTCGCAGTACTGAAAGCCATTTTGATTACCAAGACTAACATCAAAAAATCATATAATGAACTTCATTCCTACTTGAAACTAGACCCGATATTTTGAAACAGATTTTTTCCGCCGACAAAAACAAAACTCCCTAGACGTATGTCATGTCATAAAGGTTTATTTGATTTATCAGCTCAGCTGGCTTAGTAACTCAGCTAACATGGAAAGCTGGAATCACAGTGCCCCGACGGCCCCGACACGACAGGCCCGAAAAGTTCAATAGTCAATGAAATACAAGCTCGCCGTGACGTCACCCCGGCAAAATACGCACCCCGAGGGCCAGCAAGGAATAGATTATATTTCTAATTCCGTCGTGTCGTACTGCCCGACAGATAAGAAAACGCCAACGGAAAAGAACCAGTACAGAACTAAATTTCAAAAATATTTACCTACTTGGTGAATATTTTTGCTGGAAAGTGAAATTTCGTTTTACGTGTTGATGAATTTAAAAATTGGTAGCTTCCCTTCGTCTGTTTGCGGTTAAAGACGTTATTTTAGAATCGTGAAGATTGGATTTAAGAATGGACGAGTTCAACGAAGAACTTCTAATTAGTAAAGTCCAAGCTTATGCTATTTTGTATGATATTGGTGTGAAGGACTACAGAAACCAGCCAAAAAAATAAAACCTTGCTGGGCTGAGATAACATATAGTTTTTCGGGAGAAGTTGACGGTAAGTTAACTAAATATTTATCAGTTCTGAATGCAGTTGCTTCGAGTTTTTGGCTTGGTTATTTAAAAAAAAAATTGTACTTTTTAAATTATTTGTAATCCACATATTACCATTTGCCGAAGGCCAAATTTAAAATCGTCGGGTTATTTTTGTCGTGGTATTGTGACCCTACGCTTTTAAATCTGTCGTGCTGGAACGCTGAACGAAGGTTTGTCGGGCCTGTCGTGTCGGCCTCGTCGTGGTATTGTGACTCCAGCTTAATACAACATAAAGTTATGTAATAAACTCTATCTCTATCCTTCTTTACGAAATTCTGCAGACATTCTGCTCTGACGGAAAAAAAATAAATAGCTACATCGATTACCAACAGTGGACGTCTCTAATCTAAGAAATAATTCTAAGATATTTTATTATCCAAGCATAAAAGCTATGTGGCAGAAATTAAATTCTGTCCACGCAGTACTGAGAACATGAGAAAATTTAGCCAAAGTTAGTCCGTTCGCAAAACATGTCAGTTTTTACCTTGAAGCATTAAAATAGTACATAATATATATTTAAAATATCAAAATTATTTTTAGATTGAAGGAAATGGAGTTTAAAATTCACGCCTTGTTTATGTTTATGTAATAAATATTTTAAATACCTATAATGTTCAATATCCAATTCATGCCGTTACCATTTATGAGCAAAGGTTTCCTGGTTATAACTTACTAACGATAATGAATTTACACGTACGAGTTAAAGAATGCGTTCCATTTATTTACTGATGCATAAAAACTTTTATCATCGACCTTCTAACTGGTAAATAGCATGTAATAGCTACGAAAAATTGCACTGTAAATTGGTTTCAGTTGTTTGTTTGTATCGTGGTGAATATTTACCGTCGCAACTACGCGATCATTTGGTTTCGTACCATTTTATCTCGTTTTTAGCTTTCACGCTCTTGTATCTACATTGTGAGTTGTATTGACCTAATATATATACAGTACAGGTTTAAAAAGGAAAATTTTTACTACTGGCATCTTCTCTTACACAGTTAACGAAACATATACATCCATCAAACGTGACGCATTTAACATCACTCGTAATTTTGTTTTATTTAACTTCCTACATTACGCCGGTTAAACTAGCGAGAGGATTATATTATTTACTAAACCTTAACTTACTGCTACTTGCACGCCTCTATTCGAACTCAGAGCCTATTGCTCCCGCGCCATAACCGACTACGCTATCAGAGACCGTCTGTGAACACAAAAATGAAGTTATAATATAAAAATTAAAAATAAATTAGTAAACACAATAGTAATAATGTAAAATTATACCTTGTGCCGTCGAAATATCTAACTTTTCCTTTTTTCCAGATTCGTTTCTTCCGAGTGGCGTGTAATCTCAACCTTGATTTCTTTCCCTTTCTTCGTTCGTCGTCGACAGCTTTCATTTTAAAACAAATATAACATATATATTCAAAGGAAACAGCTGAACATAATGATGTAAAATAAAAACAATCCGGCCACGTCCAGCGACTCCACCCCGCAACTGCGCTTGCTTACTGCACGCCCTGTGTCGAGAGTGGAGGGGGGATCAGGCGCGCCAACCTGACTCATCTTTCACCTCCCCCCGCGGAAACGAGCCGATTGCTGTTCTACGGCTGAGAGCGCGCCACGTGATGGACTGCCAACAAGTGCAAAACATGCCGCAGTAACACACGTGCCTCTCGGAATTCAATGCGGTGACCCTATAATTTTATTGGTGTATATTTTGTATCAAGGTCCATTGCATGTCTCTATATTAGTGCCACATAGATCCCGTGAATAGTTTGTAAGATACTGCAGCCTGAAAACCCCGTTTTTGGCCATGTTGAGGGATTCTAAAATATGTTTTTTATATGAATAATTAATTTCTAATAAAAATTAAGCCTATACCTGAAGTGTGTGTTCTTTTCGTACGGAAACCAATTTCGAAAATTTTCCATAGCTTTCTGTAAAAATGTGTATTTCAAACACTCTGCAATGTTGTACACTTGCTAGGTAGGCGGGCGCCTTAACACTACGTACAACAAAAGGTGACGGATACTCCGTTCCGCTAGAAATCGAGCAACGACTCCGATTCATCATGTCTGCTGTCAACCTACTCGCGTAATACACCAAGTAGATCAGGATTGGTGTTTTTTTTAAGTAAGCGGTAAACGTGGCGGACGTTGCCTTGAGCCGGAAGGCCACCTAGGACTGCTCCTGTCCCCAACCACCAAGCTCTCGTCCGTAGGCATAAATCCCTTATTCATTCCTTAATTTTCATGCATGTTACATTAATTACCTCCACCTCCAATACAAAAGAAAACGAGTTTTATTTCGGGTGACAAGTAGGCCTTTTTCAACACTGAGTAAAAATCACGTTACACTTTTTTTCTTTCGTTTTACAAATACAAACTAACCCATGAAGACGGGGAAAATAACTACGCTCTAATCGTAAATATATAGAGGCAGAGTCTGATTTTCATCAACCAACTTCGGCTGCTGGTTCATTACGACAAAATAAGTTGAAAACATATATACGACTTATGGTCCAAAGTGCTTCAAGTTTGGTATACATATTTGAAATTGTGGTTAAACTGAATTTTAATTGCAAATAATAGAGAAAGTATTTGATATAGAAATAACTACAGTATTTGAGATAAAAATAGAGACATTGAGATAGAACACTAAACATTTGGGTAAGGTTTAATAAAACTAAGTTCAACAACCAAAAATTGCGACTGTCAAATTGATATCATTGCAATAATAAGACTAACACCTATAATTGACACATACTTTTGCAACGTGTTACTACCGCCTATTGATTTGAATATATTACTTTTTATACAGACACAAATTTTTCTGTGATTGTAGAACTTCGTTCAAATCAAACATAATCCAGATGATCAGTCTTAAATCTTATAAAGATTTTATTTACAGTAAAAATGTTGCTTAGCTTCAACTTCATTCACCAAAACTTCAGTTCACAAGCTTTTGCTTACTGAAGGGGAAAAAACACCTTGTAAAGACACTGTTGCTCTGACTACGCAGTTCACTGAATAATCAGCGGGACGGGAATAACTTCTTCAAGTGCACATCACTGATAAATCTGCGCGCATCAAGTCGTGAAATGATGGGTCGATCGGCCCGGAGACTGGTTTCATTCAATCCACAGACCTGAAGCGCACCACACGCACATTGTCACGTTAAATCGAAAGAAATCATGGGGCATGTGTAGTTTTGCCTAAAGGCGTTTTGCCTAATTTTAGGCAAAACGCCGTTAGGCAAAACGCCGTTAGGCAATTCGCCGTTAGGCAAAACGAGGTTTTGTCATAGTAACATTTTAGGCAAAACACCGTTATGCAAATCGCCGTCAGGCATAACTCCCGTTAAGGGAAAACGCCGTTAGGGAAAACGCCGTTAGGCAACTAGCCGTTAGGCAAATAGCCGTTAGGCAATTCGACGTTAGGCAAATAGCCGTTAGGCAATTCGACGTTAGACAAAACGCCTTTAGGCGAAATGACTAGGCAAATCGCCGTAACGAATTCATGTTTAGGCAAACCGCCTTTAGGCAAATCGCCTGTTACTCAAATCATGTACTAGTTTTCGATAAGGACAGTGTGATGCAATGCTTATGCCTACCGCATCCCGACTGTACCAAATAATGACGGCCTACGGAGCGGAAGCCAGAAACCTAACGGAATTAGCCCGTGGAGAGGCTACGATACAGTGGCCAACAGGAAAACGAGGGGGGCGGAAGGGGAAATTCGACAAGGAAGAGTGGAGGGGTAGCGGAGGAGGGAGAAGCAGCGGAAAGCAATTACCACGGTTTTTGCAACGGCGCGAGTGAGGAATTGCGGGGCGGGGAGGAAGGACATAGCCTTCATCATTGAATATATATAATGTATAGAAGTCGCGAGCCCAGGTTAAATTTTCTGTCCGGTTTCTCAGAAGAATTGTTGTAGTTCCAAGCTCCGCCGCTGCGATCGCTTTCATCGCTGGGTATCGGCCGTATACGCCCCTGGTGGTATTTGGCAGAACTAGGTTAACCAGCCAAGTCGTGACATCATCCTTCCCCCCCCCCATGCCAGCCCCCCTTCGAAAATCCAAGACCAACGATTCAAATTACCCGGCAGGTCTTATCAGCATCGTTAGGCGACCTTGAAGAGGAGCTTCCTTTACCGTCGTTTGCGAATGATGAAATCCCAAAAGAAGCTAGCCATGGAAATCACTGAATGATGGGATTCTGTACCCGAGTGAAGTGAAAATTAGCTAATAAAACTTTGTACTGGTCAAATAGTCAGTGTTCCGTTCAAAATATGGTTTTATTTTAAAAGTAAAATACTTATTTAAACTATATTTCGCGTTTGTACAAATTTACTTTTAGATATTGGCAAGGAAAATCAACATACCTTAAACAACCTTCTCTTATTCAACGTTATCTATTAAGTAGTAAAAGGGGTAAATATTATTTTTAAAAAAAAATGGAACCCACTAAATCAGTATTCAATAATAAAATACGCATATTAAAATTTTTTGTATTTAACTTTTTTCGGTAATAAAAATTCAGGATGATTTTGGTTTAATTGGTTTACGTATATTGCTATATTTTCTAAATCACATAGAAAAGGGAAAAGAGTAGGTACATCAGTGAAAATTCCAAAATTTAGTTTAAGTAATACTAGCCATACAAAAAAATCAATATGCGAGATAAGAAATTTGGTAACTGCTCTACATTTCAAATAAAAATGCATTGGTTTCATGAATACTGAAATGTATGCGTAATAAGGCATATTGTGTTATTATCCTAAGCATGACTATAACTAAAAAAATTACCGTAATTTAAAACGATGGCAGTCTTAACATACAATAAGTGCGCGAGTCTTAGTTTATATTTTAATTGGCTTCTTCGTCAGATGGAAAAGAGTTAAGATTTCATCAAGGAAAAATATATTCTCAAATTCACTAAACCGGGAGATAGAAAATAAGGTAGGTACTTAATTTTAAATAAAAGTTAAAATAGGCTTACGCTAAAACATTTAAAAATAAGTCGTAAAAATATTTTTATTTATTAAATATTTTCTATACTTGACAGTTCTTTGGGTATAATTCTTCAAAAATCTTTGGAATTTAATACATACTTTTCTTAAAATGGTAGAGTATCAGCAATACCCGGAAATTACGTGAGCAAAGCCACGGGTTATTAGATATACTTTTACTATAAAATAAAAACAACTATACATTTGTAGTTCACGAATGTGATATTTTGTTTATTGCTTCACAACATTCATTTGCCAGTCTCAAATTTCATCGTACCACTTGTCAGAAATGTCACCAAAAATGAGAGATAGATTTTTTTTGACGAATTTCAATTACGAGGAAACCTTTCGCAAGATTTTTTTCTTCGCAGTAGTCACTGGGACACCATTAATTTAAATCCACTAAGATAATAAAATTGTATGTATAATGATTTGTTTTTGTATATTTATATAACTTCCCAACCAATTTTTAATGATTTTCATGTGAATAAAAACTTGTAAAGCAATTTAATTAACTGTGTCATAATTCTTCTGATTAGATGGAAATACAAACTTTTCATCCGTAATATACGATGATAAAATATATTTATTATTGCAAAATAATATTCACTGTTCAAATGCAAATTTAAATAGATTATTCATACATGTTTCCTGCTAATTAATGGTTTAACATAATAATTTTTAGTATAAAATCCTTTTTCTCTTGTGTTAAAATGGGTTGCTAAAATGAGGAATTATAAATATATCACTTACTAAGTCCGTGCACAGATTTACACAAAACAGCAATGTAGATAATCTTTAATGGTAGTTTCTAATTTTCTGCCCTGAATAACATGAATTCGGTTGAATTCATACTAAAGTGAATTTTTTGAACAACTTAAATTGATGTAATAAATAAATATTTATTTTTTATTAAAAATCCACAAACTGTTTTTAAAATATAATATTTATCACGCCAGATCGAATAATAAACAAAAAATAGCTCTTATATGTTGTCTGTGTTTAAATAATTGTATTATATTTCATGGAAATAATATTTACCTTTCGGTTATTAAAAGAAAATATATTTGTATTCAAAATACTTGCGCATCGTTTTTACGAGCATAACTTGTGTATCTAACCTCAAAGCAAGGAATATAAAGAGTGGCAACTCAATGCTATAACAAAAACTCTTATTTTCTTTGGAGATCCGGGAAATGTGCGTTATTTATAAGCAACTTAACATAGTAAATCGTTAACTTTTCATATCAATGTTGGCAAAATTGATTTTTTTAGTGGTCATTCGTTACTGGGAATATTCACCATATAACGTTTAAGATTATTTATTTTGAATTATGAAACAACCAAAACATTATGTAAAAATGCTTCATCTTATGTTAAAAAAATTATAAACTGCATAGCCACAAAGTATGACATCATACCATTAGTTTCAGTTACTAATAACATTACGTGCACGCGTTTGAACAGTCATCGCAGCCATAGTTGTTTCATAGCTACCAAAATCATTCAACGTTGTCAAGCATTATTCCAAATTGTGTTTTGCCATTTTACTCAATGCGCCACTCCGTTAACACATTTTATAAATTCTGAACTACGAATGTCAGTATTTTTTTTTTTTTTTACGTTATTACGTTTAAGAAATTTCTGTAGTTTTCTTATAATTAAAACTTAAATTTTGATGTTGGCATCTTTTAACCGCACTTTTTTTTTCGGTGGCCGTACTCCTCCAATTCAGTTGCGCCCGCCCGTATCTAAGCGCTCGGATTTCAACAAACGGCACCGCCTCTCGATAGAGTGAGACAGAGAATTACGCGCATGACCTTGAAAAAAGCGATGCTACAGCGCTCTAGCGTGGAAGCTGGTAACTACGAGTACCCTCTTGTGGAAAGAAGAGCTGTCTAGCGGCGGAGCTAACAACTACCACAGTTTTGGATCCGAAAATTGGAATAATAAATCCTATCCCCTCGCGACTTCTATAAGTTATATATATTCAATGCCTTCATCGAGTTTTATCGAGTTGCCCACAGTTCCGGCCCCTCCCAAGTGCTCCATCAACGTCTTCATGACGTCGCCCGTACTCCCGAGGACTCGCTCATCGCGTCTTTTAACTTCGCCTCGATTACACCGCGTTCCGTTTCACACACAGGCGCGGCAGAGCGGATGCTACTGGGCAATTAACCACTCGGGAACGCAGTTTACCACTCTGCGATCTCGGTTACGCCAGTCACAAAACAAGAGTGGGAGGGGAAAAAAAAGGGGGGGGGGGAACCCCTGGAATTAAAAAAAAATGAAACCCCTCACTGAGCGGGGGTGTTAACCATTTCGTGTATATATTTTTGTTGGACAATATTTTTTTTTTTTCCTTAGCTCGAATCGCATCTGTTAGGAAACAGCTCAAATTTAATCAACGTATAGACATTTCATACTCCATTCTTTATAGACACTGGTTAATAGAAAACATGTGATGTTCCGCTCTCTCCAGCTAGTATACATAACGTACGTAAAAACTTATTTTCCCCCCCCTTCAAAAATAAGGGAAGTCTACAACACACAAGCACCCGATTCAAATATGACTTGTGTCGGATAACGCGCAAACCCCTTACCGTGTTAGCCCTTGTTACCCCACGTAAGTACGAGTAGTATAGTAATCAAACATCTCTTACCAAAACCGCGGTTTCGAGTAAAACAACCTAACAACAGAGCGCAGGAGTATCAGTGTTAGGGCTGCAATATTAACGCCAACATTATTTAAACAGCATAATAATCCACCGTTTATAAAATATTATGCAATACCGAAAAAAAAAATATGACACTTAACTGGGAGTATGTAACAACACTAAAAATTACGGGCATAACTTTACATGGTTCGTAACCTCATGTAAAATAAAAAATTAACGAGTTTTTAAGGACCCCTTTACCACTATAAAGAGGTAGAAACAGTTTATAATATCACTACATTTCTCAATATAATGTAAAATATATAGTCAATGCACAAAAAAAAATTGTTTAGTTGGTTTAGTTCAATTCTCACTTCACACTGTCCACAATCATCTGGAAAACACATGCAACCCTTAAATAGTCTGTATCTGAAATTTATAGCCCTAAGATTTAATTTGATCACTAATTACATTTACTTTATAAGTTCTAAGTAATGCAGTAAAAGGCAACTTTTTAGTTTAGATGTGAGATGCTTCTTATAAAAAAACGAATTCAAAACATTTTTTTTACATATAACCTCTAATGACCCGAAGTTCGCAAATTGTACTGCGTATGTGTATTTTTGCTGTAAGTTAGGAAAAACATTATCAAAATACCCCAGTTTAACCATTATTTTCACACTATCAATCTTTATTAATGCGTTTTTAAGGTCTATTAGTGTAATTTATGGACCATTAAGGAACCTTATTCAATTGAACACATAAGGGCTTTTAAGGGATACTTAGTAGGCGTACGAACACTGACCTGTATGTGTAAATGATTTTGAGAACCTGTGTTAAATCGTAAGAATGGTCGATTACGTTAGGTTAGTTAATTAAAAATACAGTAAAATATGTTTTAATGGTTTCTTAGGAATTACCAATTTAACATGAAGATATACCAACCCAAAAAACCGTCCACATTGTTTTTGACTATTTTTAATGTAGCTAACCTAACGAAATTGACCATTTCCACGATTTCACAAAAGTTCTGAAAATCATACAGACACAAAAACCCACACGGGAAAGTATAAAATTGCGGCAGCCGTGTCAATGTACAGGTACTCTAATGTAATCTTTTAACGGTGATTTCTCAGACACCAGTAGGGTGGATATAGAAACGTCTTTAGTATCCTATAAAAGTATTTTCCGAATTTTATCATTACCAATCAAGCACACATCACGAGTGTATATATATACACAAAAACACAAACACACCCACAAAAAAACACACAAACAAACACAATTTACTGGACAGAGACGGGCAAATGATGGGGGACTGCATAGGGAAACAAGAGCCGAGGAAAAAGTAACAGAAAAATCGGCAAAACTTGGGTCGCTGAAAACCAACTGCACTAAAAACAAGCAGATTGAAAAACTGAGCATGTTGAACAGATCCAGGATAAAGACTGACATGATTTCGAGCAGTTTACATCATTTCAAAATTGGAGTGAAAACGTCACCCCTCCTGGAAGAAAGGAAGGAAGGGTTGAAATACGGTACTCTTGGTGTCGTGAGGTAGTTAGTCATGGGCGGCGGCATCGTGGAGCGAGGTAGGAGTATTTCGTGGAAGGGGGGGGGGGGGGGAAAGAGAGAATACCAGCGTCGAGGGTGTCCCAAGGGAAGGGGAAAAAAAAAAGGCCTCGCATGAATAAAGTAAGGGGGTGAGAAAGCGAGACGAGTTCGAATTGTCGTAGAGCGGAATAAAGTGAGAGCGATGGGGGTATGGTTTGGGGGGAAGGGAAGTGAGAGAGGCAAAAGTCTTGCCAGACACAAAGGGCTCCTCTGAGAAGTCGCGCTGCTTGTAAAAAAAAAACAGACGAAAGAAGGAGAGCTTTCTCTCCATGTAGCTTAAGCTGAGTTCACAATTGAAGAAAAAAAATTACCAGTAACATTAAGTCATGTGCACAAGATTTTAACATTTTTTTTTCGAACCTACCAATACACAACAACGCATAGTACAGTCCCGCGCATAACAGGGGAACAAATATCTTATTTCTGTTGCGCACGCGTGTCCCAACAGCCGATGAGAAGAGTAGAGAGGTGCCATTTTGGCGGTTCTAGAGAAATGTTTATATTTATCAATCATATTGTGGTAAGAAATTGTCGGAACATAACAATGCTCAGGTGACTTTTTAAATACAAAAATTTCAATGTTAACGTCATGATTCAAGATGGCACCTAATAACATCCTAATTGTCAAGGTCACGACCTCGGCGGCTTGCTTTCAGGACTCTTCAGCCACTTTTAGGTCATTCTGTTTCTTCTTAGGCTTAAGTATTTTGAGGTTTTTCAAATTCCACATATTTGGAATTTTTTAAAGGTTTTTATCCCGCGAAAATGTTTTTTTTTTTTAATTTTCTATTTTTTAAAGATTTTAGGCAAAAAGTTTTCCTTAAAAGAAAGGAAATTTTGGCGAATTTTGGGCAAATCGAGGAATTTTGACTCAATTTTCGGCCATTTATGGTAAAATTTAAACGTCAAAGGTCAAGGTCATCCAAAATGGCGAACCTCTGCGCCACTTTCACACCCGGAACACAGGCGACTGATCGGCCAACATATATACTACTGCTAGCTGGTATTACCATAGCTATTTACTAACACAGAACGCGAAATTTGACTGGTCTAAATCCAATAGCACGATTTCAAAATTTTTAACCGATTTCGCACAGGCCGTGTGCC
Source organism: Bacillus rossius redtenbacheri (assembly GCF_032445375.1). NCBI lineage: Eukaryota > Metazoa > Arthropoda > Insecta > Phasmatodea > Bacillidae > Bacillus > Bacillus rossius. The sequence goes on from NC_086338.1 coordinate 36,893,989, forward strand.
TAGTCGTGTGCATGGCCTCCCACTTACACGCTTATGTTCTTAGTTGTGGACCCAGCCTTAAGGTGGGATTACGATTGAAAATTAAGAATTACGACTTAAGACTTAGTCGTGTACTTACCATATGACTATGTAAACTAGTGGAATGGTTTATGATTGTCGTGTGTGAATTTTGACGGGTCGTGTGCAAACCATATGATGACTTAAGACTTAACAGAAATGGTTATATTTTATATTTTTCGTTAAGACTTAAGGGAAGCGACCAATCACAACAAACCGGAACCTTTCAACCGGAAGTTTATGTATTATTATTGGACCGAGCGAGGCAGTATTTTGGGTTAGAATTCGTATATTTTTCATTTGTAATCATCATCCATTTCGAAAAATAGATATCCAATTTGTCAATAACCTATTTCAAATCTGCTTCTCAGTTTCGAACAATGGCCGACCATGTGTTTTTGTGCTGTGATTGGTTAGAATTAACGACCTCTATGTCAATCACAAACTGGAAAATGTAGTTTTGACTTAATCGTGTGCTCGATGTTAAGTTATAATTCTTAAGGAAATCAATCGTAAACCCAGCCTTACACGACAAGACAGAGGAGGGGAAGCTATCTGCACTCCGGGCACGACACCCGGTGGAGACTGGAGGGAGGTAGGGAGGGAGGGAGGGAGGGAGGGAGGGAGGGAGGGAGGGAGGTCGCCGTCTAGTCAACGTTCGCGGACCTTAGAGTCTTCCCTACCTAGACCCCTCCCTTACACACTTAGTTTTAACTTAGGTTAGGAAAAAAGAAAAAAACGTTCCCCCTCAGACGAGCTCGCACAGACCACGAAGGCCATGCCCGCCGACTCCTTTCAGATCTCGTAATTTAATATTCTCGTCAAACAGTTGACGTAACGTAATCAAAATGAAAAAAAAAAAACACCTATTTCTTTAATCTACAAAGTCAACATCAAGATTTTTTTTTTGGTCTTAAAATGAAGTTAGGTGGCGCAATGGTAAGCCACTTGACTATATTTGCAGACGAACCGGGTTCTAATACCGTCCCGACGAATCTTCGACTTCGGTTTTTTCCATGGTTTCCTAAAAAAAAAAGGGCTAGTCCATTCCTAATAGCCCTGCTCTGTTTAATGTGTTATCTCGTCTCTAAATGACCTCGCTGAGAACAACTTTAAACAAGTACAAAAAAAAATCATTTTGGGCATGGGCAAGGGGGGAAGAAAGGTGCCCCCCCCCCTGGAATTAAGATGCTTCTCACTGAGGGGGGCCGCTTGCGCTTGCAAAACAGTAAGCGTGAAATGGGGTGGTAAAATGTAAACGACAATACTATGTTTTATGGTAAACCTTTTGTAAATTGAAAAGTTTTCTGCTTATTGTATGTATAAAGGCCAAAATATGATAACTATACAATATACAAGCAACCTAGCCAGAGATGACATGTGTCGGTTAAAACCCACACGCACAACTTTCGGGCCGCGCGAGACCCCCTGTGAATCCCCCCCCCCCCTCCGAAAAACTCTACAGATTTGCAACTTTGATTTTGGGAACCATCCTAATGCGACTTAAATAAACCACAAACAGTTTTTTTTTGGTCTAAAAAAATTTATAAAAGTCATTTTTGAGTCATTATTTTCAAACATGGCATATTTTACTTAGTTTATGTTTCACTAAACTAGTTACCTAATTTTAAAGTACAATTTACATCTGAGATTTACATTAAAAAAAAAGTCACAAGAGAAAGTTATAAGCGGGGCATAACACGTGCAAGCCCTCTCCAGTTCCTAGTCGGAACCGAAAGTAGGTTTCCAAGTCATTCGCGGGATTACGTATCACTGTATGCGTAAGGCGAACTGCTAGGCACCCGAGACTGTTAAGCGCATGGAAAATACAATTTATAACATTCATTAGAACACAATGTTAACTTGCTATATTTGCATCGTCATTAAGTTTCTATCTTCTGTCTCCTGCATTTTCAACAGAGTTTCAGTCTTCCGTGACTCCAGAAGGACCCAATGCTGTGAGAAACCCAAGGTGACCTGGGCCGCCTGGTCGCCGGCAGGGTGTGTGAGAGAGATATATTACGGAGATATAAGAGAGATACGGATAAGGGAGAAACCCGCAACTCCTACTTACTAAGGCTCCCTGTCCTCGCACAAAGTTTCTCCTTCCGAGGCCAGGATTACGTTTAACTTCACGTTTACTTTAGCGAGGAAAGAGTTCAACTTTTATCTTGCGGAGTTCAACTTTGGCACAGTGGATGTTTAACTACCACATGTCACGTAAGCACTGTAATAATGTTGTCGCGCTCCAAGTTAATAAATAAATTACATGCGAGCACAAAATCTGTTTTGTGATTCAAATGTCCGACTGCCTGATGTAACTTAGAAGGGCAGAAGATGTCGCTTAGCGTTAGTTTTTTTTTTTATTTGTAGTGCTCTAGTATAAAACAATCGGTTCGTTATGAATATATGATTATTATTTTCCCGCTTGCTCACAGGATCGTGTCTAAACGCATGGCTCTGTACTTGCGTGCAGTCTTTTCGTAGTGTAAAGCGCAACCATGCAATCTGAGCGGTAGCCATGACATTAGATGGCGGAGAAATGAAGAAGTCCCTCGTGTGCTTTCGATTATCTCTATCGGGTGTTTCGTGTCTTAAAAACAAAACACGGAAACATAACAACTCATCCGTCCTCGGCATATTCCATTCCGCCTTTTGTGAACACACATCAACCTGATATCTTGAGCAGTTTTCAAATCACAAATAACAGAGGATGCGGAGACTACGTGTGATTGGCGTCAAGAAATGTAGTTGAAAAAACACAATTTGCGTATATATTTATCACGCTCGGCATTATTTCAAAGGATATCACGTTAAATTTCATGTCCTAGTTTCATTTTATAAGTGTATTTGCAATATGAGAACACACGACTTTGATCGTTACCGAGGTGAGTACTAGAAGATTCGCTCATATGTTTGTTTTAACTTTTGTAAATAATATAACCTATATTTAAAAAAAGTCATTTTTCATTTCTTCACCAAACATATTGTATTTGTTATTCCACAGATCATTAAAAAATGTTTTTAAGAAATAATATATTAGATTATGTGCGCCAAGCCTTGATATTAGTTTAAAAAATATTATCTGGACCTCGAAAAGCGTGAAGTTGGCCATCACTGCTGTAGAAGAATTAAATTTAATGTTTCAGACACGAGACTTTTGCTACAAATTCTGATAAACTTAACAAGGGAAATTCATATAAATAATAACTCTATGAAGTCGGTTTGAAAATATTTCTTCATAAAGATTGAGAATCCCTAAAGGAAAAAAAAAAAGGCTAGATGAGATCGAGCTTTAATTCTCATCCACCATAAAGGGAGGCATTAAAGAGCCATCAGTAACAAAACCAGACGCATTAATTCCCACGGCGCCGTCAACATCCAAGTCGCATACCTAACGAACATGCCCGGGGCGTCGCAGGTATCGAGAAACCCAACAGCGCGGTATTTATGAGAAGGCTAATGATCATGCACGAGAAGGATGCAGGAGAAGCAGAAATACGTCATTAAATTTTCCTCTACCGGGGAGGGCCATGGATATCCGTCAATGATACAGCTTGACCCGAGAAAAAGACTTATGTCATTTATCTTCCTTTTGAAGTTTCTCCTCTCGTCCTGGTTGGGGAGAGAAGGGGGAGAAGAGTAGTTATCGTCCCTGCGATGTTACAAAAAAAAAAACCTCTGAAGAGGAAAACTGCGCGCAGACCTACGAGAAGGGTGAAAATTCCCCAAATAAATCACTTGCGCCAAGTGTGTGCTGTTCTCTTGGCGATCGCAGGCTGGTCTGGTTAATAAAGAGTTGGGGGGGGGGGGGGGGGGGAGAGAGAACACTTTAATGCGCGGCCATTACAGAGGGAGCATAGATGGCGAAAGAAAGAGGGCCAGAGAGAAGAAAATAAACATCCGACCATCATCTTCAGGAACGTCAGATGGCTGTATCGGGCCGTGCATTTGGTTCGAAAGTTGATCCCAAAAAAAGAAGCATTACATGAAAATACTAAACATTTGTCCTGTATTATCCTGCTTGCTTACTGCACGTCGTACTGCATCCAGCACGACTGTGACCAGGGTTTTCTCTGTTGTGTATGCAGGTGTTAACTGGGCCCAACTCAACTAGTTATAACCTAGGATTATGCCAGGGTAGTACGTCACGACGCCAATTGCCCCCCCCCCCTTTTTTTTCCACTAGAATAAGGCGTATAGATTTCGGCATAATACGCACTTAAAAGAGTCTTCCATAATCCGGACTTTTCCAATTCCAACACACCTAGTTTCATTTAGAAATCTGCAATTTCATGCGGTGTATCGACAGGGGTTATGAGATCAAATGCGTTACTGAAACACAAGCACTGGTAAAATTCCTGTACGGTCAAAAGAAATCGAGTTCAAGTACTGTAGATCTTAATTATGCTCTCAGTATAGAAAAAAGAGGGGGGGGGGGGTAGAGGTTGAGAGAGTGGGCACACACAAAGGGGCCGCGAGGTTTGTTTGGGAAAGGGGGGGGGGGGTGGTAGGTGGAGAAACAGAGAAGGGGTGGGCCGTGGTAATTACATACCTCCCCCCTCCTTCCTTCTGCCATGGTACGCCCAGGTCTTTGTGACGGCTGAAAATGTAAAACGCCGTTAATTAGTTTCGTAGCGAAGACCGGTGCCGCACTTGCTATTCCCCCTTCCCCCTTCTCCATCCATTCCTGTCTTCCACTTTTTCCCTAGGTTTGCAGGATTTTTCACGCGGGCTTGAAGCTTTGAGTACTTCTCTGCCCTCAACCCCACCTCCTATAAAAAAAAAACACCACTCCCCTTAAACATTTGTAGAGAAGCGCTATAACAAGATGCACTCGCCTGCCAAGAGTGAGATCGGCACATTAAATATGTCAAAGTGGGCACTCAACCCATAAACTCGACTTACCAACGTCTCTCGTTAGATATCCCGCTAGTATTGCGAATTTTATTTTCTGCTCTAACGATGTGTTAAGGGGAAAAGGTAGTGAGTGACCTTAATATGGAATCTTGTTTTGTATCATTTTCACACTATACATTTTTTATGGTTTAATATTGAAATTTTGCCTTTTTTAAGGTAAATAAATACACATCCAGAGACTATTTTAAGAATATAAAATAGTGACAGCTTTATTACAGGACTAATTCTAAAAAAAGGTTGAATATTTAACACCAATAACTTCACAGGCATTCAGACACTACAAATTTCAGCTGCTCTATTAAATTATGTAATATGCTTAAAGGCCAAATATTCAATATTAAGGACATGAAAATTCTGGCCTAAAGAATGTTTGATAGCGACTTCCTGTTCGTAGTGAAATAAACGCGGGCGATGTTTTTTCCTTCAAGAATCCTCCAATTAGTACAAAAATTAAAATCATCCGAGAGGACTGGCTGATGTTCTGAATTTACTCAAAAACGAAACTAAATTCAAAAGAAACATGAATAAATAATATATTCTTGGCTAAAAGAAGGTCAAGGTATAGATACTAGTTTTTTTAAGGATATACAATACACTTTTGACAGGATTTGTAGGCCAACCTGATTTTGACCTTATAAGGTTCCCCGAAATCATTCCAGACAAATTCTAGAAGGTTACTTTATATTATATATATGTATATATTAGGCCTTATTCGATTTTTTTTTCCAAGTTCCTTAATTTGTCATGACACGGGTGAAGCTATAAAAATATTTAAGTTCTGCGTATAAGCAACCTTTTTATGGGTTGTATTATAAAAAAAATGTTCCCAGATTCTTCTTCCGAGATGAATTTTTTTTATCCTCACGGTATTCCAAATAATTTTTTTTAACAATATTTTTAAAGAATAAAAAAATAAACTCAGTCTTTCGTGCGGCGATTGCTATTTCGAATTTAGCGCATGGCATTAAACAAAATTTGCAAACAGCGAATCTGTTTTTGCAGGTGGTTCGGAGCCCAATATATTTAATTGTAAGTCCCTTTACCTCACGTATATGTGCAAAGATACAAACACAATTGTATAAAAAAACAGATGGAGGTTTAACGTTGTGACATTTAACTTAGGCCATTGTCCTACGGTTACAACTAGCTGTAAATTTTGTGCATCTATCAAGAATAATTGATATTTCATGTTAACGTTGGCTCAAATACGCAGAAAAATCTTTCTAGCCTGCTTAATAATTAGGCAGAAATAATTCATTATCCAGCGGGAATTTTCCAAATTTATTTTCTAGCTTCAACCATGTCTCGTCCAAAAATCGAGTAACTTGCAGTAAAAAAAAAAAATTACGGGAAAATGTTTTATCTAAGGAACCTTCCAGCATTTTCCTGAAGTTATTTAGGAGGAACTTTGAAACCTGAAATGGGATAAGAGAGCGAAACAAAGAAAAATCCTTTAATCAAAAGTCATTTTAAAAATTCTTGCCGTTTTGGACACCGTAATCATTGGCACGATGAGCGCCAGCCAATGCAAAGTTTCGATATTTTTTTTGCGAACTGTTAGTGTTTTGTTCGGTTCAACAGCTCGGGATTAAAAAAAAATATATATGCTATTTCCAACGGAGTTTTTGAAAATAATATTTTCAGACTGCGAAACTGGGCGGTATATGAATGGAAAATGAAGAAAAAAAAGTTTGAAGCACGAACATACTCCTCTCTCTTTAGTATCCTACTTTCCTGGTTCACTTGCGAACAGTTCAAACAGCCAGAGGGCAGGGCAGTTTGAACAACCGCTGGGAAAGCCTCCCGGGCTAAATAAGGGACTGCAAACACTGGGGGCGCGCGGAGATCTCTTCTCGCAGAAGAACAATCTCTTCCTCCACAATCTCTCCTCGCCCCCTCGCCCACCTACGTGCTGCTTCGCAATCTCTCGCAAGGCGCCCACCCAGTCCTCTCCGAGATGATAACCTGTGGTTCTGGGAAGTTCCCAGCACCGCCGCCGCAGCTTCTACGACGCAAAAAGAACACGACCCTTTCTCGGGCATGGAATCCTTTTTTTAAAGGGGCGGTTAAAAAAATATAAATATTTATCTTCTATTAATTCGTGTATTTTGCTCAATTTTGAAACAAATTCATGATTTTTTTTTTATTATTTTACACATCTAATAAACACATTTGATAGTTTTGATAAACTTAAGGGCCAATTTACATTCTAACTTTACGTAAACCTTTGAACATATAATCATGTAGCATACAGTTTGAATTAAAAGTTTTCATAAAGTAGATAACTTTTAATAAATCAGTTTTTTAAAAAAAGGCATAGAAATAATTTTTATTTACTTAAGATTTCCTTAAACTAAAACAATTTTGCGACAAAGGTACAAGTCAGTGCTATAATATTTTTTTTTCTTACTAGCGCGGAATTCTGTGCGCGGTCAATACATTCAACGTTTGACACCAGCTGATTTTGGCTTGTTCTGTGTGTATTTTGTCAGTTATTGAGGCTTCACTCTAAGATGTAATGGCATACCTAAGTCCAAAACAAATATATATATATATATCTTTCTTCTCTTCTATTCTAAGAATCATTAAAAGAACGCAGCATTATTAGTGTGTAGAAATACACCCCCCTCCCCCCGGGCCTTTTTCTGGGCGCAACAAAAAATAATTTAAAACTAAACGTCTAAGACTTCACATGGAAAACTATTTGTAGCAGCTAGTTACTATTAAATTGAGGCAACACGAAAATATATACCGATTTTTTAAAACTAAACGTTAAAAAACAAATTGTATGCCGTAAAACTATTGAAAGGCTCGATCTCACACACTTGATACTTATTTCCTTCTTTTTTCATTACTTAATTTCCAAACTATTTCTAAAAAAATTTAATTCGATACCTCCCTTGCACTGTTACTGTCAAAATATTATTTTTAACAAATATTCACTTAGTAACAGAAATGTCATGGATGTAAAAAGTATCGCAAGTGAGTATACTTACTACGTGTTGCCCGACGTTTAACAACCATATGATACACTAAGTGAATATATGTTTTGAAAAAATATATATCTGTGGCATAACATGAAATGAAAGGGGAGGTATCAAGTTAAAATTTAAGATAAAGCCATTAAGTAAAAGTAACGATGAAAAATTATCAACTTGGCGGGTGCGACCGGACCTTAAAATGCACTGACGGACGGTTTCCATAATCGCCATAAAGCTGCAGGATTACCAACCTTGCGATAAGCACGGGCCTCGGGTATAACGTGCCTCGCGTAAACACACGCATAATTAGTGCGTAGCTGCTCCTCTAACCCCCCACCCCTCCGGGCTGTATCGTGGTGATGGAAACACCGACGCACCAGGGGAAGTTTACGAGAGCAGGATGATAACGCGCGTTTTCGCCTTTTCCTCCCACGGACGCGTAGAGGCGACGTGATTTAACAAACACTCCGGCGGAGAATCCAAGAGCGAATGTGTGAGAGAGTGAGATTGTAAGAGAGAGAAAGAGTGAGAGAGTGAGAAAGAGTGTGAGAGTGAGAGTGAGAAAGAGTGAGAGAGTGAGAAAGAGTGAGAGAGAGCGTGTGAGAGAGCGTTTGAGAGAGCGAGAGAGAGCGAGAGTGAGAGAGAGCGAGTGAGAGAGAGCGTGTGAGAGAGAGCGTGTGAGAGAGCGTGTGAGAGAGAGAGCGTGTGTGAGAGAGAGAGCGTGTGTGAGAGAGAGCGCGTGTGAGAGAGAGAGCGTGTGAGAGAGAGAGCGTGTGAGAGAGAGCGCGTGTGAGAGAGAGCGCGTGTGAGAGAGAGCGCGTGTGAGAGAGAGAGCGTGTGAGAGAGAGCGCGTGTGAGAGAGAGAGCGTGTGAGAGAGAGCGCGTGTGAGAGAGAGCGCGTGTGAGAGAGAGCGCGTGTGAGAGAGAGAGCGTGTGAGAGAGAGCGTGTGAGAGAGAGAGCGTGTGAGAGAGAGCGTGTGAGAGAGAGAGAGAGCGTGTGAGAGAGAGAGCGTGTGAGAGAGAGAGCGTGTGAGAGAGAGAGCGTGAGAGAGAGAGAGCGTGAGAGAGAGAGAGCGTGAGAGAGAGAGCGTGTGAGAGAGAGCGTGTGAGAGAGAGAGCGTGTGAGAGAGCGTGTGAGAGAGAGAGCGTGTGAGAGAGCGTGTGAGAGAGAGAGCGTGTGAGAGAGAGAGCGTGTGAGAGAGAGAGCGTGTGAGAGAGAGAGCGTGTGAGAGCGTGTGAGAGAGAGAGCGTGAGAGAGAGCGTGTGAGAGAGAGCGTGTGAGAGAGAGAGCGTGTGAGAGAGAGAGCGTGTGAGAGCGAGAGCGTGTGAGAGAGCGTGTGAGAGAGAGAGCGTGTGAGAGAGAGAGCGTGTGAGAGAGAGAGCGTGTGAGAGAGAGAGCGTGTGAGAGAGAGAGCGTGTGAGAGAGAGAGCGTGTGAGAGAGAGAGCGTGTGAGAGAGAGAGCGTGTGAGAGAGAGAGCGTGTGAGAGAGAGAGCGTGTGAGAGAGAGAGCGTGTGAGAGAGAGAGCGTGTGAGAGAGAGCGTCTGAGCGTGTGAGAGAGAGCGTCTGAGCGTGTGAGAGAGAGCGTCTGAGCGTGTGAGAGAGAGCGTCTGAGCGTGTGTGAGAGTGTGAGTGTGAGAGTGAGTGTGTGAGTGTGAGAGTGAGTGTGAGAGTGTGTGTGTGTGTGTGTTAGTGAGGCGGGATGATTTAAGTGCGACGCTCGCTGGTGCTGCTGGCGCGTTACCGCCCCTAAGCGCAAAGCTGTGGGCTGGTGCGCAGTCTCCTTCCTATCCGTGCATAGGGCAACGATGAAATCTGAGCGGCAAACAAACATTACATGGCGGAAAAATGAAAATAAAGGTGTAATGCAAGCCCCTTGAGTGCTATCAAAAATCTCTACCGAGATTTTGTAAACAAGCGTATTAACAATTTTTAATTGTTCTAAAAGTGCGTTTTAAACCATTTTCACTCTTCTAAAAATACAATTTAAAAAACGAAATACTGAAACAGAACTAAGTACTTATTCACCCTCATCGCATTCTTAATAGCTTTACGTAAACAGACACCACGCGCAACCACAGGTAAACGGAACATTCGACGCGCAACCACAGGTAAACGGAACATTCGACGCGCAACCACACGTAAACGGAACATTCGACGCGCAACCACACGTAAACGGAACATTCGACCCGCAACCACACGTAAACGGAACATTCGACGCGCAACCACAGGTAAACGGAACATGAGACGCGCAACCACAGGTAAACTGAACATTTGAAGCGCAACCACAGGTAAATGGAACATTCGAAGCGCAACCACAGGTAAATGGAACATTCGAAGCGCAACCACAGGTAAACGGGAGACAAAACAACATGGAGCGCGTCATGTTTCGCATCATGTGGCGACGTCGCGCTTGAATCGTTGCCTAATGAACACATGCTTTTAACTTCTAATCCGAGGCAAGGCATTTGCACCGTGTTAAATTAATGTTCATTGCATTACTATTTAAACGGGCAAAACCCCTTCGTTCGGCTGCCCTGAAAGATCAAATAAAACGTCGGCGTTTATGAGCACAACTAATTACGTGTCAGCATATACATGTGTGTGTGTATTTATAAACTCATCCCATTATTATTCTGTGGGCGTGCTAGTCTGAACACTAGCCTATTCGATATCAGACGACATATACGTTTGTTTCATAATAAATATTTGCGTTAAGCCCCTTCGGGCTAGTTCATGTAAATATTCCCTATCCACGCTGAAAAAAAAAAACAACTTTGAAAGGTTATTTGTTGTATACGAAACCCCCGTTGTGGTACAAAGTAATTACTTTGGGGACCTCAACCCGTAGGCTGTTCACAAAAAGCGTTCTCTATGAGCACGTGAAACTAATTATTTGCATACATGGTATGTTTCTATTCAGTGATTTTTTTTTTAGCTTGGCAATAATTCGAACAAATTCAATCACGTCATGAAAGATTAACGTAACCACACGTTCCGAATCGCTATTCTTTTAGTTAGCTAATTTTCTATTACATCCTATAGTTGTGATATACATACCATTTTTTAACACGCGAATAGAAAATCTGGACAAAAATTCTAAAAAATATAGATTTACAGCAGTCACATTATTTTTGAAAGTTTGAAAGCACTCAATAATAAGGGCAATGTGTTACCTTTTACTTTATATATATATATAATTTATTCTGTTACGCATAAAATACTAATCTTATTTAGTCTGATTAGTCTGTCTGTGCCTGATGACGCGAACCGATGTCAGTTCCTGAAACGATGGAACTGTCTCTTAGGGCGCGGTTACACGGGAGTCTGAACTACTTCAGGTGAACTTGTTCAGCTGTTGAGTGCGGTTACACACAGTCTGAACATGTTTCGTTCGAGGCCATTTCCCATTTAACTTAAACAGGTTGGCAAAGTAGTTCAGATCGACATATCTTCTACATTAGCCTCTGATTGGCTGTTTAGAATATAAATAGTCTTTTGCAGAAATTCAAGATGGAAAGTGTTTCTGGCACAAGTTCGAGTAATATTTTACCGAATGCAACAAAAAAAAATCAACAGATAATTATATATATATTTTTAATTGATCCTGAACTTAATTTTCTTAAAACTGAGATAGGTACTCTCGCTCAAAAAATAATAAAAAATAAGTTAAAAAATTTTACTGTGCATGTTGTTTGAATTCCCGATATGTAAAAAAATATTCAGCAATATGTAAACACATTCCATTTCTGCTGATAATGCTGTATAAACAAGTGAGAAAATCCCGCGTTTTCTGGATACAATTACAAAATAGAGATCAACAACACAGTCATTCGTTGACAGTAGACAATCGGTTTTAGAGCTAAACACACTTTTCAGCAACAACCGTGTAACCGTACACTTTCGCGTTTGTAAACGTGTTTACTTAAACATGTTAACCTGAAGTAGTTCAGGGTCCCGTGTAACCGCGCCCTTAGTAACCCTAATGTGATAAGACAGTGCAGTCGTTGAGTTACCAGAATAACTGTTAGTCTGTGCCGTCACAATTATGTTGTTTAGAATAACTGTTTAGTTTCTAGGTTCACCTATGCGTCGCCGCTATGTTGTCGTGTTGTAGCACATTGATCTGTTTTGTCTCATCGTTGGATTCATCTGTTTGCCGTGGTGTTATCCAAGGTAGTTGTTTGTATGTTATGTTCTTGTTACAACTGTCTCGATGTTGTCAGCCTACTGTTCGTATTGTGCCGTGATTTTTATTCCCGACGAATTCCTTCCACGGATTTATTTTTCCTTTGGCATCGGTTGATTTTAGCTCGCTTTCAGTGTGTTTTGTGTGTTCATTTTCGTTGTAAATTATTGTGGTTTTCCTTTGTAACATACAGTGGAAACCAGCAATGGCGTATGACCATTAAAAAATGTTTTAAATAAATCTTCCCCACTGCAATAATCACTCAAAAAAAATTAAGAACCTAAAAACTAGGTTGTTTGTTATTCTTGTCCGGGAATAAATTCAACTGTCACCAGGTTTTCAGATATCCCGCGCCAGCTGTACCCGTGAGACGAAGGAGAACTAGCAAAAATTGAAGGAGTCCGAAACATGCTGGAGCAGTAGCGGAGCCCTAGGCTATTTATTTTCATGGAGGCCCTTCCGCTGGAAAATTTTTAAAAATAAACTCCTTCAAAACAAAAATATTGCGCCAATCAGGAACTTAAAATTTCAAAGATGGTTTCGCTAATTCATCTAAAAAAAAAATTGATACTCTTTCTTGGCAAATTAACATCGTATGCCAGCTTCATAAAAGCTTAAAATTAATTTCCTGTGGATTTGCGTAATTATACGTGGCAATACACAAATTGAAAAGTTTTTCCAATACGAAATAATGAACTGATAATTTGTACTAACCAACGTGTTAGTTTAGGGGTTAGTACAATTCTAATCTTCCTTTTGCCATTAAATTTCATATCTTTGCATGACAATAGACAAAAAAAAAGTAGAATACAGGTTTTTAAAAAATCGGCGCGAGGTCCCGATAGTAACGAGTCCTTGGTTGATTCCCGGGGTTGCCCTGCCCTGGAGTAGCCCCTGTACCGGAGTAATAAAAACTATTTTGCAACATAGTTTCAACTCTGAAACGTTCAGATTATTATTTGGCGTGGAAAACTCAAATCTATATGTTCCGGCGCCTCTCAAAAAACGAAACAAAAAAAAAATGTTTTTGCAACGCGAATTTACAAAGCTTTTTTTTTTTGGCGCAAAATTAGCTACATATGTATGCTACTTGCCAGCGGGCGCGAGTAAACGGGTAGTCGCTAGCTCGGCAAATGACTACGCAAGGGCGAGTGAAACTAGTTTACTCGCTCAAGAGGTGTCCTATTTTTATTCTTGAATCGCGATGCTATATAAAAAAATTTTTTGTCTAAAATTATTTTTAAAAAATCAGTTACATAAAAAAATCTCTTACGTAAACTGAACGAGACATCAAAGAACAATCAAACTGCAGCCGATTACAGGGCGATTGAGACAAACACTGCCCCCTCCCCCCCTTTTTTTTTTCTTCATAAAATAAAGTGTACATTTATACACAAGAGTTTTACAAAAATCTACTCCAGACCGCACTAGACCTTTGAAATTTGTTAAATTTCATTTTGTAATAACATACTGACTAATTATTTTATTTTGACGTGACAACGTCTAATAAATCGATGAACGCCAGGCTGCACGCACGAAAAAGTGTCCCGTTACGCACATTGTCCCGTTACACTCATTGTACGCTTGCGCCGCATCTATCTCTCTTCCACTCGATTGGAACAACCATCGATTTGACTTTTTCGAGGCACATTCAACTTGAAACACTCCCATTCGTTTCCTACTTTTCCTATCATCGTCATATCCTTAACAGAACAACACAGATTGGAAGAAGTTAAATAGCAAACATGTACAAAAGTTATAGTTAAAATAATATGTTCGTTAAATAAACATATTTGAATTAATTAGTGCAAATAAAAGTAAGTTTATCAATTAAATTGTAGATTTCATTTCACTCATTTTTTGTATCTATACAAAATAGTGATAATTCACTAAAAATGATTCACTTTTATTCGTAAAAGTATGCAATCATTTCATAAATATTTTGTTATGACGTTGTCACGTTAAATTATCGTCCGTAAATCGACTTTACAGACAACCAACTTTTTTTTTTTTTTTTCGTGCAAGTGGTTAGTTAAGAGTTGTGTCGACATGACGTCGGAACAGTGTTAAAGCATCGCGGTCCACACCGAGCTCGTCTCGTTCGAGACTGCGTGGACCGGCAGGCGAGATGATCAGGGGCTCGCGGCGTGGTCCCAGCTGCGAGGGGCGTTGACGGCACTCGACCCAGAGCACCCAGGAAAAGATGCTCTTCTTATAAATATTGTGTAAAAAGTGGGAGGGGGGGAGAAAGAGGGAGGAGGAAGAAAGTCAGAGATGAGGGTGTCCAACGCAAGACGCGGAAGTGAACAGTGAGTGTTTCCGGACACCTAAGACACTCGTCGTTTCATCGGCGAAGGTGAAGAAAATACAGACCCCCCGTGAGATGGGACTCGCAAAGACCCGTCGCGTCCCTCATAATTTTATTTTCTAATTGAATGTTGCCAACCGACCAGAAGGCTCAAAATTCTTTTGTAAAGATATAAACCAGTTCCACGTTCATGCAAGCACTTATTTTTTTTTTTTTGCTTTGACAAATATTGTTACGAACGCGAGAGACCAGACCGCGATGCCAGGTTCGGAGTTAGCTGGCTGGCTGACTGCCCCGCACGGCCGCTGACGTCACGCGCCGTCCATTGACGCAAGGCATACCACGCGTACCTGGCCGGATTACAAGAAACGTCGCTACCCCCATCCCCCTATAAGCTCCCTGCACAACGTCCTGCCTCGGCGTCGTTATATATCGCTGAGCGGCCTTGGGAATTCCACGGGCCGCTATTCTCGTCGCTTCTGGCGTTGGGTCGGCACGGGATGACGCGACTGGTCAGTTCTAGAAGGGCACCAGAGACCACTCAAGCTGGGACGCGGGCCTCCGGGGAGTTCTTGGGGTGGCGAGGAGTTCGGCGAGGAGTACGGCGAGGAGTTCAGCGAGGAGTACGGCGAGGAGTACGGCGAGGAGTTCGGCGAGGAGTACGGCGAGGAGTTCAGCGAGGATTACGGCGAGGAGTACGGCGAAAGTTACATGGGGCGCTTTCGACAGTTATTTCAAAGAATTGTTTTATGCACAGCCATTGCAGTCTTTCTGTGTATATTTACATGTATGAATGCATTAACACCTTAATGAAAATAAACATACTGTTAGTCAATAAATAGTAATAAATTTACAACTTTCCAACATTAATTCTAGTGGATTTTTTAGGCACGGCGAAAAAACAAATAATGTAAAAAAAAAAACTTGGAGATTCGGTGCGTATAATGTTATAGCATTAGTATGGCGGAGTATGAAAGTGGGATTATAAATGTATGCAATACTCACCAGGCTTCAGTTTCGATTTTATTTTGATTTATTTACATATTACGTACTTTTGATGTTACAAAAAATGTAGTTACCTACTACAAAAATAATTCATTATATTTACACGCCCATAAGACTCAAAAATATTTTCCCCTGTTAAAAAAGTAAAATAAAGCGTAAAATGTAGCCTCGTCTTGCATTCGAATCACCTTGAAATCAGGTAAATACACGATGTCAACATTCTGGAAAATCAGGAGAAATCAGGGAAGTTGTAACTGGTCAGGGTATGTCAAGGAATCTACTCAAAATCCTGGAAAAATCATTAAACTCTCCAGTGATAGTAATTCCGAGGGAATAAAGTCATGTTCCAGTTTCCCATAATCTAGACAGTGAAAAAAAGATTTATTTTTTTGATGATGTCCCCAAGCATAGTAATACAAACTGTAAAACGGCGTATGTAAAGTTCTGTCTAAAATGAAGCGCAGAAAGAACTAGGTCAGCTGTGGGAATGGCGAAGGTTATAGTTTCTTTATTTATTTTGGAAAATTGCAACATAGTTGAATTTAATAAAAAAAATAGTCATGGAAAGTTAGTAATTTTGGTTATGGATAGTTAAGGTAAAGTCGGGGAAATTTCATTACGGATGTGCGTACACCGTGAATACGTTTTAAAAAGGTTTATCAGGGTGGCCACTCTTCTGGGATAATAAAATTCCTGGTTTTTTCCAGGTTTTTTCAAGGGTGGTTTTTATCAATATTTGCCTACAATTTGCATTTTTGTTACACAAAGCACACACAATATGATGTTTTATTGGCGTTAAACAATAGACAACTTAACTATAGGCTTAAAAATTAAATCAATGAACTTGCTTAAAACAAAACCTACCACCAACAAAAAATTTATAATCTCACGTCACAAAAATTACTTGACACCAAACGCACGTGTTTTGCCTCTCTTGCGTGGCTGGCTAATGCTGTTCTTCCCATCCATGCTACCGATATTGATTTTAACATTACACAAATTGCAAATAGCGTGTGTCCTGCACTTTGGATCTTTCTCCACCCATTCAAACTCTTCCGTATATTTGTCATTGTACGTGGTGACCGAACTCGTTCACATTTTGATAGTCTGCGCCAATTACATGTTAGTTTAAAAAATTCAAAACAACGTCCCGCACAACTAAACTTTTTAAAAAAACTCGAGAAAAGTATCCGTGATACCGTGACGCAACAACATGAGCGCAAAGTAAAAACAAATATACATACAAAACTAGTGCTACCAACATGCAGTGCGAGAAATTACTACCACCCTACAACAACGTTTTCAGCCAAAATGCTGTTGCTTTTGAATACAGAAACATAATAAGTATGGAAGTCTGAATTGTTAACGGTTTCTTACGTACTACAAAAGTTTTTAAATGCAATATGAACAAATTAACTTTCACAAAATATAGCACACGAGCACGCTGTCGTGCTTCGACGGGTGGTGAACGTGATCATTTAACAGCCGTATGTTATTGCAACCGTTACTTCATAAAAAAATTCCCGGTTCTAATAAAAATTCCTGGTTGATTCCCGGTATTCCTGGTTTTTTTAAGAAATCCTGGCTATTTCCCGTATTTCCCGATTTCCCGGTTGGCTGGCCACCCTGCGGTTTTGAAATAAATTTTTTACCATTTAATTTTCCAGACAGCGCAGACGAGACTCCCGGAATGCACTGCACAGGCCAGCGGACCCTCATAACGAGGCCAACACGACAGAAGGCAGGCACTCTGCGCTGTTCGACGGAGAACCAACCAACCAACCAACCACCCAACCACCTGCCCGCGACGGGTCGAGAGAGCCGTGAGTGGGTGCGGCGGCGAGACACTCGACAAGCTCGACTCTCTCTCTCTCTCTCTCTGTCTCTCTCCATCTCTCCATCTCTCCTCTTTACATCCCCGTGTTCCTCTGTCCTCTTCCTCCATCTCCCCCGCATACAACCACCTCCCGCGCGCTGCGCTCAAGAAGATCCCACACCCACCCCACGTGAGACCTGGACGGGGACTTAATGTTCGCAAGGGAATGCGAGGGAAATCAACATCAGGACCTCGTCATGACAGGGGTATCATCTTTAAAAAAACAATACTTTTTTTCCCCCCACAAAGGGTGGTTCTAACCTAATTCACGAGAACCCAGGATATAAATAAAACTGGTCCACACACAGCCTTCTGTGAAGGTCGAACTTTAAGTATTTTTTAACTTATTTATTTTTAATATTTGTTACTAATTACTATACAGCCTTTGTGATAAAATGTATGGTACTTGTGAGATGCGAACTTGTGGGCTGGTGTACTATCACAACAGTCGTACCTACCCAAGTGGAAAAAATACAGTTATATACTGTTGACATCAGACAATGACCAACTATAAAAAGTTTATTGATATAAACTATCTTGGCATACAAAAAAAATGGATTTTAAGCATGGCTTAAAAAAACGTTCAATTAAAGGCGGAAAAAACTGTACAAAACAAGGAACCACTATATTGTACAGTGTACAAGTTATCCCTCTTCCCTGCCCTTTTCTAAACCTTAAGTTTTTTCGATTTATTAGTTTCCGGATACTAATGAAAAACAGATCTTGTAAATTTCTTTGCTAGGTAGTTTTTCGTAACCAGTCAAATTCAAGTTTGTTTGGACGCAATTCACACCAAATTGTGTTGCACTTCAATTCCTTATGGGCACACACACCCATTATAATAAATGCAAGATTCCATCACATTAAATGCAGCAAGAATTTGTACGTATGAACTGCATAACGAACCATCATGAAAATAAAATAATTGATCAGCACACAGCGAAAGATTTCACTATAAAAGTTCCCATAGTTTCGGGTGAAATCAAAACATGTTTCGTTCAGACAAGTACTGCATTAGAAACAGAATATGCAGTTACACTATTTGTACAATATGTGACAGTTCTGCAAGTGCGCGTAATTCATTGAAAATGTAAATATTTGGGATAAATTATGAAAAGGTAACGGCTGTTTAGTGCCACCAAGTCGTTCTTCCGGAACGCACACGGAGGGAGAGGCAGAAATAAGAGTGCAGGGGAATCGCTAGAACCGAACATATCCAAA
Source organism: Bacillus rossius redtenbacheri (assembly GCF_032445375.1). Taxonomy (NCBI): domain Eukaryota; kingdom Metazoa; phylum Arthropoda; class Insecta; order Phasmatodea; family Bacillidae; genus Bacillus; species Bacillus rossius. Next base: position 36,912,545 of record NC_086338.1, read on the forward strand.
AGAACGGACCCTCGTACCGATAGCGCATTCCAAAAACCTCTAGGACAGTGGTGCCCAAACTTTTTCAGCTGGCGACCCACCTTTCCTTACAGGAATACCTCCACGGTCTATCGGTCCATGGAGTAAAAAACCTTATTTGTATCGTATCCCTTCCTTATGTATATATAATTTACCATTACAATATAAATATGTTTTTTTTAAGATACCGATTTATTATTGATAAACAATTAGTGTCCTGATTTGAAAATGGTTGACAAAATATAAGCACTTTGTAGCAAAACATTTATTTTACAACAGATGTGTGTTTGCACACAATTCGTATGTTTCGATTTTTTCTTATCTTTCCTGAATTTATTCGATGGTTTCTGATAGTTTTAAGATCGAGTCGCGACCCACCTGTAACCCTTCCGCGACCCACCGTTTGGGAACCGCTGCTCTAGAACAAGCTGGTTTGTTTCAGATCGGCGTGCGAGCAGTCGGTCGGAATCGAAACCTCGCGGACCGGAGAACGGTACAGAGAGAAGCGTCGTTATTGGGTTTCGTCGGAACCTGACATCCAGCACGAGTAATTATCTCCAAACCCTCCATCGTGACTCCGGGTGCCGGGGAGACGGCGGTAATAATGAACCCGCATGACTGCGCCGTCGCTCATTAGAGCGAAAGTAGGTCGACGTTGGAGAAAGAGATAGAGAGAGAGGGAGACAAAATAGGACAGGATGTCCAGAAAAACCCACAAACAGAATTCCCAGACTTGTACAGGTATTTTAACAAAACATATGATCTTTTCGTGGAAAACAACCAACAATTTTTTTTTTTCGCCTACACTGACATATGCTACGTAAAGATTCTTCAACGTAACGAACTTTTCACACATTTAAATCCTGGAAACTGCAAAAGTGACGTTTATTACATCACACTCACGCATTTCTGTTGAATTTAAGCTTTCACTTGCTACAAAAAAAACAGCTCTGTTCAAAACTACTTGGCCCACCAGCATTGCACAAATACAACATATGACAATACTAATGGAATAGCGGGCATGAACAAGCATTAGTTGAAAAATTTCATTTAAATTCCGTTACCCAACATATTTCCCCAACTATTACCTGGTTTTTGAAGAATTTCTAGGTTTTCCTGAAAGATTCAGATTTGCATTGTTCCTACTGAGCTGGCTACCCTTTTAAGAGCCCATACATACGTCTAAAGAAAAAAAAATTATAAAATTCAAAATCACTGTTTCCCTTATCGAAATTAAAACAGCTTAAGCCAGCATAAAAAATAAATATATGAAACTAAAAATACAGCAAAAATCACAACCCTAAGACGTGCATAAACAAATATTGCACAAGATACAAGTGAAGTATTATGTAATGCATATAAACCTCCACAGGTGCTTGCGTATAGGCTCGATCGAGCATCAGTTCTAGTGGAAGCTTTCATCGGAGCCTGTACGAAACCTTCCATTGCGGCACAATGGCGTAAGTGACTAAACCTGCATTAAATTCGACGAATAATTTAAGTTACCTAAGGCAGTGTAAAAACAATTGTTTAAAAATAGCAACAAAAATTGTAAACAAGTCAGCATCTAGGTGATCATGTTAGTTCAGACCTCATGCTTACATGCTTACAGGCTGAAACAGAATTTGTATCAAACCCAACTCACAAGGTTGTACCATAAATCTCGAACACCAGATACAAAGGCCATTATTGGTTCGGAGATCTGTCACTTTTCGTACTTCAGGAAAACAAAACTAATGAAATTTTTTTCTCCAAAATAATCATCCAGCACCAACTTAATTTAGCATACTTCTCAAACGTATAGCAATGTAGAGTCGGGTCCATAAACATTAGACGACGGGGTAGTGTTTATATGGCGAAATCAAGGTTGCTGTTCCAGAGGTCGACTTACACAGCGGTCAGCTGAGGCAAAGGGGATATCACCCATTTATTACCATAGACAAAATTTTCTATTAAAAAAAAACTTTACCCCACTATGCAAGGAAGACCGAATCTTCGTTAAGACATATTGTGGGTTACGGCTACCGAAAAATTTTTCTCCTGAATTGTTATGACCATATTTCCAGCCCAACACGCTCAAAGACGTTTCATGGCAGATTTTGTCGAAGGGCAGTCGTGCTCGAGTGTTGAGTCAAAGAATTAGGATGCTCATCCCGTCAATACAATGAAGATGACAAAGTCACACATCTCTCGTGCCAACCCAGACGCACCGTGATCTCGTGCTACACGATCAAGATAAGCCCGCATTGTGTACCATAAACGGCGTGTCCTTAGAACGAGTGCGGATATTTTGGTGGATGATGGGAGATTTAATGAGTGATTCACAAATGCACTTGCAGATATTCCAAATTTCCATAGTGTATAGTGAAGATGTTATACAGGATTTGAGACCGGGGCATAGAATTACAAGTGATACATGGTGCGAGAGACAATGCAATGAAAGGACTGACACGAAGGTCGTGGTGAAAGCAATACACCGTGCGAGACAAGAAACAAAGTAGTGGAAGCTATATGTAGCAAGTGACATGAGAGAATGTAATGGAAGTGATATATAGGATGTGATACAAGGGACAGTGTGGTGAAGGTTAAATTCAATATGAGAGTCGAAGTACAGTGTGGTGAAGGTGCTATGCAGTATGGGAGTTTAGGGTCAGTCTCACAATGTAACTTGTCAAACAAACCATGACTTAGGAGATGACTAAAATTATTATATCTCATCGTAATCATTATAGTGAGTCATCTGTGATAAAGGCAGTTTGATCTTAAAAAAATACATTAATTCGTTAATCAGTCAATATTAAATGCAATTGACTAATATTAAAATAAACCATTAATATCAGCTGTTCAGAATAAACTATATTATTTCATTAGAAATAGACATCACTGCTTGATTTTAAACTTAAAGTTGGTCACAGAAACCATTTTAAATTATATGTATATTTTGAACGAAGAATTTATCACCTGATAAGGAAAAGGACGATGATGCCGAAAAAGGCCCAGATGCCGAAAAAGGCCCAGATGCCGAAAAAGGCCCAGATGCCGAAAAAGGCCCAGATGCCGAAGAAGAAGAACAACAACAAGAAGATGAACAACAACAAGAAGATGAACAACAACAAGAAGATGAACAACAACAAGAAGATGAACAACAACAAGAAGATGAACAACAACAAGAAGATGAACAACAACAAGAAGATGAACAACAACAAGAAGATGAACAACAACAAGAAGATGAACAACAACAAGAAGATGAACAACAACAAGAAGAAGATGAACAACAACAAGAAGATGAACAACAACAAGAAGAAGATGAACAACAACAAGAAGAAGATGAACAACAACAAGAAGAAGATGAACAACAACAAGAAGAAGATGAACAACAACAAGAAGAAGATGAACAACAACAAGAAGAAGATGAACAACAAGAAGATGAACAACAAGAAGATGAACAACAAGAAGATGATGAACAAGATGATGATGATGAACAAGAAGATGATGATGAACAAGAATATGATGATGAACAAGAATATGATGATGAACAAGAATATGATGATGAACAAGAATATGATGATGATGATGAACAAGAATATGATGATGATGATGAACAAGAAGATGATGATGATGAACAAGAAGATGATGAACAAGAAGATGATGATGAACAAGAAGATGATGATGAACAAGAAGATGATGATGATGAACAAGAAGATGATGATGAAGCCCGAGAAGATGATGAACAATAAGAAGATGAAGAACAACATGATGAAGAACAAGATGATGAAGAACAAGATGATGAAGAACAAGATGATGAAGAACAAGATGATGAAGAACAAGATGATGAAGAACAAGGTGATGCCCAAGAAGGTGATGCCCAAGAAGATGAAGAACAAGAAGGTGATGCCCAAGAAGGTGATGCCCAAGAAGACGGCGGCGCAGTTGGTGGGCCACTCCACTCACCTGGGTCTTGGTGCTTGAAGTTGCGCGCGAGGTAGCAGAGCTGCAGGGGGAGGTAGCGCGTGTCGGCGCGCTGCGGGGAGTGCGGGCGAGGCGGCGCCCCGCCCAGGAACCCCCGCTGCAACTCCCACCCCACCTCCGAGATGATGCTAGCCTTACGGAAGTAGGGCGTCACCTCGCGCAGGTACTTCACTGTAACATACAACGAGGTAACCACTGCAGCAGGGAGCGCGGTCCGTGTCGCGGTCATCGGCGGCGGGGCGACATACAACAGAGAGAACAGACACGACACGCATGCGCAAGCGAGTTAACGACACACACACATACACATATTACCTTTAATGTAACTGGGCATGCTCAAGAATGTTTTCCAGTTGTCAGTACAACACTCAGCTACTTGGAAACCCGGAAACTTCGCCAGATCTTAAAACTCATGGTAGTTGAGTGGTCAGATATTGTCGCTGTTCCATTTCAACGTCTCCGTGTATATGTCCTTGGATGTCTCATAACTTCAGTCATACGCTGGTTCAACCTTTTTATAAATAAGGGTTTACGCCCACGGTTTTGTTAAAGGAAAGGACCTTCAAGATTACAGCAGGGTCCTAACACCTGGGTGCAGAGTTGGCATCCATTAACAGGATTGTTACCAACACCAAACATTTTTTTTACACACCAACCATTTAATGTTTCTAGTATGCTCTTCCTGTACAACGCCCCTTGAGCTTGCCAATTGATTATAATAAGCTCAGGGTTTCACGGGTCTCTCGAAAATTAAATAATTGTAATTTAGACATTCGAGTAATGAATACGTGAAAGTGGTTAAGTCTTCCCTGTGAGTTAAGCTGTGAAATTTCCGAGTCTTCAACTACAACATATTCCGCATGAACACTTTTGAAATCCAACTCCAGAAAACAGAAATGTCCACCCTTAAATGCAGAAAGTAAGGAAACTATCATGTGCTTAATTACAACTGATTCATAACGTTTCATTTTTGACATTTTGTGGGACGACAAATGAAAATTAGCATGGAGTTTTCAAAAGTGTCCATACAACTCTTAAAAATATATGCAGCAAAATTCATAAGATGCAAGATGCAAGTTACAACTTGATCCTGTGCTCCACAAATGGGCGCAAACTATCACAGGCCTTACTGAAAACTTCTCGCCACGTGACCGGGCGCAATAAATCTCAACTTGCAGTTACATGCCAAGAAATTCTTGTACTAGACTTCATGCAATTTGTTTATCTAATACCATTATTGCATCCACTTTGCATCGTGTGAACAATGCCAAACAAACACTGAATCAAAGTGAACTATACTTTACTGAAAAATGTTCAATGCCGCTTAAAATTTAACAAAGATAATCGATTAGATAATACAACCAAACTTGTACAAACTGCTGTCTACAGACATTTCTGTGCATGTTTAAAGCCTTCAAATCAAAATCAGAAGTTCACACCCAACACCGGCGAAACGATCGAAATTAGTTTAATGCATTGTTAAGGATTAAATGCGATGCTTTATTAAAATGTTTTCACCGCACAATTTGTTCACTATTTGCCAAATATGCAGTCAAATATATTAATAGATAATTAATACTTCCCTGAAACTTTACTGCTGATAAAGCACCCTTTTCGTTTGCATGGTAAATTTATGTAGTCAAATAATGGTTAGATATGACAAGTTATACTTATTATGATTTAGTCTGAACACTAACGATTGAAATCCCTTAGAAAATCCATTACAATGTCATCGACACATGAAAGAATAATTTATATGTAAACTTCATCGCCACAAAAAAATAGAGCGCAAAATTTACAAATGTAAGTTACTTATTTGCTACCTAATAATGAATACAAAATGAAATACGAGAAACAAGATGCTATGAGCTTATTTTAAAGATAGTTTGCTACTAAATAACAGAACATAACATTCAATATTAGCAACTTTACTGACGAAAAACAATTTTCATGATATCAACATTTAACAGTAAAAACATGCATTGTGAAAACAGTTACTAAAAGGTAGACCACATGGATTTCATGCAGCTAAGCTAATAAGGGTAAAAGATAGAGAACGAAAGACGCCATATATTCGTTAAAGCAGCGATACCACATTAGAAAACATACAAAGACTATAGCATAGTGACTAGTGACAGTATTGTTAAAGTGTAGACATTATACAAAAATTAACTTAATACTGAAAGCCAATGACTTCACAGGGTAATCTATTTGTATCAGCCAGTAATTAATAAATTTAGGAATTCATTAAAATTTATACTGTTCAATAACGGAGAAATTTAGCAATCATATGAGAGAAAACTGTCATGACCTAGACTTGATGGGAACTCAAGATTGCGCGATGGCGTATTTCGGTTTATATGTTGTCCCCCTTAACAACAAAAACAAATAGTTATATGTAACGGTAACACATATTTAGCTTACGCAAAATTACAAACATGGAATACACAGAACACAAAGTTAACATAACGTACATAAACTGTAGCGTACAACTATAAATTCAAAATAGTAAACAGTATCTGCTTAAATTATTAGTGAAGGTATGTTAGCATTGAAACTCTTAAAACTACAATCTTGAGTGCTGGCTGGCGAAATAAATCAATGTTTAGAAATGTTAATGGTTACCTTCCTACTGAATTACTATGACACCGTACCTTAGACAGCTTGAAGAACAGTAACTTGTTTGCCTGAAGTTAAAACCGTTCGATTAGATTTGAAGCCAGCAGTAAAATAATTGCTTTACTTTTATACAAAAAAAAATTCTTGGAAAAAAGCTGCCACACATTTTCTTGCAACACTACAGATGAGACACAAAACTTTGCTGCTAAGTATTTAAAAACTAATGGACACTCTGAATGTGCGAGATACAAGTTGGCTTATAGACTATAGTGCATTGGAGCAGATACCATCATGGTTGAGAATTCATTTGATGGCTGGGAGGTGGCTAAGGTTTTTTTTTTTCAAGCAGCCTATTACGAAATCGGGTACGAGGCGGCCTCAGTTGATTTTTCAATCCTGAAGATATCTGCTGCAATGCAGAGCGAAACGACGGTACAAGCTACCACCGCGAAGTCACTCAGCAACCTCAAAAAAAAAAAATATTTGACAATGGCCGCGGGAGAATCCAATATCTGTAACAGTTTCCTGGTTCATGATAAATCACGGAGATCTGAACGATTTATTTTTTAATCTAACAGTAACCGCTCGTAATTGTTTATATTTTTCGTGACCACCAAAAAAATATATTCCTTAAGTTAATCACCCTGATAAATATTCCGAGGTAACACAATAATTCTGCAGTGCCCACACAACGGTTTTATTAGCCAGAGAGAAATTTTGTGGCAGCAACTAAATATATTTGTAAGAATAATAAAAAATTATACGGGACACTTGGCAGGGTATGAGGGTATGTCTGGTGGCCTAAAAAAAAATTACTTTTTTTTAAGTGGGTGGCTCGAGGCGATTACTCAGCGAGCTCAGGAGTGGGGCGCTCGACGGTAAGGGAAGTATATAATGAGGTAGAAAGTCAGCCGACTAAGGCTCTTTGCAGTTTTTTCGTCGTATCGTAACCTTCACGGTGTACTTTAGTGATTAGTTTTACCATTGGTGTGGTTGTTATTGATGGGAGCGAAGTCACACTTCTAACTTGTAACATGTTAGCTCTCGGTATACGGCATTTGGTGCATGGAACGGAAATGTGCAACCCACGGTGCTGCCATCCCGCGGCGGATGGCGCGAACCAAAGTTCACAAAGCCAAAAGGAAAATTTATAGTATTAACTGTTTAATGAAAAGCAATACGATAGGCAGTATTTTAATAAAATTCCTTTTTCGAAAATCAGGTCCAAAGTCGGAATTTAACTGTTTTTTTTCAGTCCTTTTCGCTTTTACTAGAGCCTTTACAATATATAGTTTAACCTTTCGCTCTGTAAATCGAATGATACGATAGTCGACGCAGCTGCTCCGGCAGCTGCGCGTGTGCGGAAACTACTAAGTGTGTGTCACGCAGGGAGATATGTGATTGAAAACAATACTTCTGTACAGTCATCACGCGCGGCATAATTTAAAAATGATTCTACGTTAAATTTCGCGTCCGAGTTTTCGCATTAACAGTTTATCTGCGACGTGAAAAAAACGCACGAATCTGCTCAGTTACCGAGGTTAGATATTTTACTCATCCGTGGCGAGTACTGAAAAGACTCGCTCACAAACTCCCCCCCCCCCACGCTGTCCCGTGTACCGTACACCTTCTACACGTGGGTGAAAATAAACTCTCTGCTTTGTCCGCCCGCGGGTGTTGTTCAACCGAGAGCCGACGGATAAACAATCAATCGGCCCACGGCGATCCTAGTAGCCGAGGCGAGACCCGAGAAACGCCCGTTGAAAGGAAGTTCTCGGGGGAAAAAAAAAGGAGGGAGGGGGGAAGTAGTGTTTGCATTCGTCTGCGGCGGTAAACAAGACATCCGGCTCTCTTCCGACTAACACCACCCCCCCCCCCCCTTCCCAAAGAAGCGGCAGTCTTTTTTTCCGGGCTCGTCGTCCTTTCGACGTGTGCAGAGAACACAGCCCAAGGGGCGCATGTGTGTTACGCGGGATGACAAGTGCGTCGCCCGCTGGTGCTTCTAGCACAGTATCGCCTCTAAGCGCAAAAGATTTCGACCAGCGCGCAGTCGTCTCGTCGTGCACAGGACAACTGTGAAACTTGAGCGGTGACCGTTAACATTACGTGGCGGAGAAATGCAGATAAAGGTGTAATGCAAGTCCCTGAAATGCTCTAATGAATCCGAATCGGTTGTTTTCATGCCTAAAAATTACTCTGGAAAACAGACTTTTTAGCCATTTTTCATTCTTCTGAAAACATATTTGAAAAACTTAATACTGAAACAAAACTACTTTTTCGGCCTTCTGCGAATTCTTAAATGCTTTTCGTAAACAGACCCTACTTGCGTGGTTTTCAAATCGGGTTGTTACTCGTGAAGCCCTTAACGAGAAACGGGCACAGAAAACCTTCACTTTCCTCCACACAACTCGCCAAAGGTTACGCAACGCTTTGAACTACTGAAATGGAATATATTCTGGCTCAGCAACTAGTTACACTGAGTGTCTACAAATAACTAATGAACCGATTTCAGAACGTTTTAATACAATTATCTCAAGATTATTTTGTTATCGCGTGGTAATTTTTTTTAAATATACATATAAGAAAAATTGAACGTAACTCGAAATATATCCATTTGCTGAAACGTGTCGATTTTTATGTTATAGAAAAGCTGGAACCTTTCAGAAGGAATTTCCTAACGATTTAAATGGACAGTCGCCAACTATTTATATTTAAAGAGCGACTTCAAACAAAGCGAGGCGTGATAACAAAAAAATGCAAGTCAGAATAAGGCTTCTGAAAGATAAATTTTCGGGACTTCCAAGCACAGTTACAGTTCATTTCGTGACCAGTGGACACCCTGACGTTACATGTATGTATACCGAACATGTCCTCACAGGGGTTACTTCCTATTCAGATAGTATAAATACGACATATAATCCATGTTGGCTTATTGTTGTCCATTTTAACGCCATCAAATCACAACTAATATTATATATGTGTGTGTGTGCGTGTGACCAAAACGAGTCGTGCAGAAGAAAAAAATATCGGTAATAAAATAGTACATGATCTCCAACTAGCATAATTGGATAGTATACGGTTGAATTCCTTTTCATTCAAAAGCAAGAGCAAAACTGCAATAATCTTAACTAAAACGCCAAAGAGAGTGCACTATCGTATACTGAACTAAAAATTTTAAAGAATATTTAAGCCTGCAAGCCTGAATTTCAAGAAAATAAGATTCATTTCCCAACATTTGCCTTCAATTTACAAAATAGCTTTATGGGAAGATAAATTAAGTGAATCCAAATTTCGGGCTCCAGTCCTACAGTAAAAAGCACCTACTACGAATGTAAAGCGAGGGGTGGCGGGGTAAGCAATTTCTACCATCAAGATTCGATGTATCGATGTTACTAAATCAGTTGTGCCCGTCACTACTTAGAACTACATACTTTATTGTTATACTTCTTTTCTGCCATTCACATCCAAATAATTTAACACGACCGTGTTTTCAGTTCAAGTGATTTGATTTAATTTAATACTTTCACCAAACGAGTTCCTTACGTAGTGCTTGCCTTTGAAGGCGTGAATTTTTTTTTAGTTATGAAAAGTTTAAACTGAATGGGTAGTTAAAAAACTATCAAGTTAGAGACAGTTGAGTACGAATATATTTTAATCATATTGAATTGTTGGGAAAAAGTCTTGGACCTTCCTTAACTCACTAACTAAACTCTGCTTTAAGTTGTGTTTGTTCTCTCGTATCTTTCTCCACCATCATCGTAGCTTAACTTTATGTAATTATTAGTAAATAATCGACAAGACATTTAGGTCCATCGATTAAAATTTTTTTTAATGCAGTTAGCTATAAAACACAAAACTGGGAATGCAATGAACACTGCAGAAATGAGCCGGCATCTTTGTAATGTATAATTGGCTGAAATTACAGACTGCACGAATAAAGACCAAAAGGGAAATGAAAAAGAAAGGTCTGGGAAAGGCGAAAGGCATCTGTCGACTGCGTGCCTGAAGATGTTAACGAACCACATTTTCCGAACGTTGAAACCTTTTTCGTCGTAGGAAGCCTTCACTGCGTTCTCCTGTGTTGTCTTCATCGTGTCTCGTTCAGAGCGGTTTGCCTGTTGTCAGGAATTTCATCCATGTAGTTCTTTCCCTTTTGTCTTTACTAATTCAATTATGATCTAATTTTTTTTGTATTGTTTTACTTGACTCAATTCCTTCTTCGGGATTCCAAGCGCAATAATTTCAATTTGGCATCTGCCAACCTTGGCTTTTTTTTTGGGGGGGGGGGGGGATCTGTGCATACTTACCTATCTTATTATGGACACATTCTCTGCAATAAAGCAAGTCAGAAGAATTTCATTTCGGGAAGGTGCAATAGGCGGATATCCAGAACCTCTTTGCCTGCTATAAATTCAACAACTTGGAACTGAATTGCATTTTATTATAATTTACAACACTACCCCTTAATCTGTGAATTTTTTTCCTTTTCCAGCCGAGACTGAGCACCAGTTTTTGAATCAGTTTTTGTCCCAACCGCTAGATAGTAGCTTTCATGCAACCTTAAAATATTAAATAATTTCAGTTTATTACAGATAAATAAATTTTAAGATTTTTAAAACAATCGTAATATTCTTTAAAATCTAGATTAAGTTATTAAATTTATTTTCGAAAGTATTTGTTGATCCTCAGTTATGCTTAGTTTACGTAAACATAAATCACAAAAATATTTCACCCCTCTCCACTTTTCCCACAGTGATGCCTATGTGAAAATTCCGGAACTACAGGTTTAGTAAATAAGGCAATGTCCATTAAACAAATTAAATCAAAATCATCCCGTTCTTTTTTTTACAGCAGATGTGAAACACAAAAATAATTCATTTAACTTAATATATATTGAATTAAAATTTATCTCCGCCAATACTGATTTAGTGGATCTGTGACGTTAATATTTTTTCAATAAATTTACCTTTGTTACAACAACTTAAGAGGTAATATTTCGAAGAATTTTAAGTGAGTTGGTAGTTTAAAGTATGTTCATTAATCATTGCCAATATCCTAAATTAAGTTTGATTTTATCAGAAGATATTATATGTTAACGCGTTCGCAAGCGAGTTTGCACGGCGGTTTCCCCAAAACCAGTGGTAATTGCGGCCCCCAAAGTTGAGAGAGAGGAACCCCCCCCCCACCCCCCTCGCCTAACATCCCACCTGCGAACGAGGCAGCTAACAAGCTCGTTATTCATGCCCGATACGTCTCCCGAGCCAGAACTTTCCTCCCCGTATTTCACGAACGCACGCTAGTTTCCGCTGGTTCCCCGCTTAACGTGATTACAAAACGAGCGCCTGTGCTTTGAAACACGAAATCAGAGTCTCCCAACACATCGCCGCTTTCCAAAAACGTGAAAACTTATAACTAAACGCCAAGGGTGGTAAAGCTGTCCCGATTCCGAAACGCTTGAACGGTTAAAACAAAATAAAAAACAAAACCAAAATCTAAGCACGTTTCCAAACGTAGTGAAAGTTTTATCATAACGTGCAAACCGACATGATTTAATAATTGCGCTACGTTGGCAAAACTCTTCGACATCCGACAGAAAGAAACTTAATTGCAGGCAAAAGTCAGAGCAAGACTGAAAGGGAGATGGAAATTATAACTTTTCAAAATTCGATTCCGTACCACACAAAAAGAAACTATAAATTCAAGGATTAATTTAGTGATATTGGAAAATTGACTAAAAAAATATACTCAAAATAGTTCCAATTACCGGAATGATTTTTCATATTTCTGGATACATACTACAGTATGAACATATGACATATGCATTTATTAAATACTTTAATTCCTACGCTTACTTGTATTCTTCTTCACGCACAATTAACCAAAAATGTCATAGTTGTTTCACAGATAACCGTCTCATAGTCTACCAGTGTAAGATGTGGCGAAAGAAAAACAGTATTGAGATAGAGAACATTAACGGTGGCCCGCTGTGAGTAACATCAAGTGAATAACAGCAAGTGAGTAACAGCAACGTCCTGTTATCTTCATCTTTCACTCAAAAAGTAATAGGACACTTGCATTCCATCTATGACGACACTGTTTATTTCTGGATGCACGCGAGACGAGGCCACCGCCTGAAATTTACGATGCCGGCAACCCGCGAAGCGTGGAAGTTGCGCATTTAGTCTGCACGCGATTCCACAGGTTGTGCCGTAAAACAAAACTATCGACGAGTCCTCGTCCACCATTACTCTTGCACGATCCCATCACGAATTCAGTGCGTCAGATACGGTGAGTATTCCGACAAGAGAAGTTCCTCGCGACACCACGACAAGACACAAACACACGCTACAGTTGTTAACCTGTGAGTTTTTTCCGGTGGTGGAACAAGGCAATATTTCTAACGTTGCCGTGTATGCTGCACGTAAAATAAAGCGTAGAAAAAAAGCGAAGATTATTACGATTACGAAACAGCATTAACCATGTACTACGTGACTCTTAGAGCTGCTAACTTACATGTCAGTGTTTTATCAAGCAGTCAAATCCAATATACAAGACAAAGCAACAATTTACTTTTGATTGTCCTGGTGGACACTTTTCGCAATCCCTCCTGGTGGTTGTCACTCTGACGTATTTACTTAATCACTGACAAGATTATTTGGTTGATTGCGATAAAATATAAACAACACCGAAAAGCATGTCAAAATGCAAGTTAATACAACATAGAGAACCGAAAGCGAAAAAATTATGAAATAAGCATTTCAATTATTACTTAAATGAAATCACAAAAAAGTAAATGTAATTTGTTTGGTTTGAAGTTTGTACCAAAATGAACTGAATATAAAAAAAATTAATTTTAATTTTTTTTTCTTGTAAATGTTATTATAATTAATTTTTACACACGACTTTCAAACACAAAAAAATACTTGCCAATTTATTTTTATTGTTAAGAGAACCTGTGTCCTAGACATGCTTATTCCAAATTATTTTACTAAAAAATTACATAATGTATCAGTCAAAATGTCGATGTTTTGATGATATATGGATAAACATAATTCATAAACAATTAAATCACAGAAATATCGTGGTTTGAAATGTACTGAAAGCATGGAATCGTGGTATACAGTTATGGATTAACCGTTCGAATTTAGACTATCTTCAAACACTTCATTTTTAGTTTATCATTCATAATTAAATAAAAATAAGGTTTCCCCAAAACTCTGAAAACCTAAGGTCTCCGTGGTTTTTGGGGAAACGTAATTTTGAATGATTTAGGAACGATGTAATAAAAATAAAGTGTTTGAAGACGAACGCTACATATGCACGATTAATCCAAAACTGTATACCACTTATTTCATGCTTTCAGTACGTACTAGGAGTGACAAAATTTCCCATTAAGTTCATAAAAACGTTAAATAAGCGACTTTTTATACCTTTCATAAACAATTAAATGTAGTTGTTTTATGAATTTATTTAAAACCTCGTGGAAAAACACGAAATACAGGAAAAGAAGATAAGGATGCTACACCACTAAGTGCTTGCTTCTAGTTGGTCAGCCAAAGTTCCGAATTCGTTCGTTGCCGCCCTCGCCTCCACCTCCACGCAACATCCTCATCCTTATCCCTGACTGCGGGTATCCTGCTGGAACACCCCGAGAAAACCCACCGGCTCAACATCCATAAAGTCCCCGGTTTTTTTCGGAAATATACACATCACCCGGGTTCGATTATGCCGCTAATCGAAACCGGATCGATTTTTATTTTCGCGGAAATCCGAGTGATATATCCCACTCTGAACAACGGGAACGTAAATTTAAACGTCAGAATGGAACATCGTTTTGTCGACACACCGGAAGGATCCATCCCACGAGAGGAGAGGCAAAAGTAATAAAAAACGCGGCTGGCTCGCGCAGTTATCAAAAAGGAGAGTAAAGCATGCGCCGCAGTCGCGCGGATGCCAAAAAAGGTTCACTACCGGAGCCATTTCCCAACCCTTCCGCTAGCCTCTCGCAGGGGGCGAATGGAAGCCTTCTCCCCCCCCCACACACACACATTTCATCATGTTTATGGGCCATTCGTTCAACCCTCCCGACACAACCTACCCTGCGTGCGCCAGCCGTGATATGAGCACACGGAATAACCACCTCTGCAGTCGGAGTCTTGGAATCAGCCAACAGATCCAGGGAGGCGATGGAAGAACTCCAGGTGGAGCCACCAGCACCACCAGTGCCGTCGCTAGGATATTTTGATGGAGGGGGGTCCAGTATGACCGTAACACCATTTCTTCACGAGTATGTTTCCTGTTTATTTGGATTTTTAAAAAAAAGTTCATTGTAACAATATAATCTCAGGGAATACTACGCTTTTATAACGTTTACACAATAGAAATTTAAGTAACACTTTTTGACGCGACACCGTCTAATAAATCGATGAACGCCGGCTGCACGCACGAAAAAGTGTCCCGTTACGCACATTGTCCCGTTACGCGGTGTCCCTTTACGCTCATTGTACGCTTGCGCCGCATCTATCTCTCTTCCACTCGATTGGGAACAACCATCGATTTGACTTTTTCGAGGCACATTAAACTTGAAACACTCCCATTCGTTTCCTACTTTCCCTATCATCGTCCTATCTTTAACAGAATAACACAGATTGGAAGTTAAAAAGCAAACATGTATAAAAGTTATAGTTAAAATAATCTATTCGTTAAAATAATAAACATGTTTGTATTAATGAGTGTAAATAAAAGTAAATTTATCAATTAAATTGTAGATTTCATTTCACTCCTTCTTTGTATCCATACAAAATAGTGATAATTCAATAAAAATGATTCAATTTTATTCATAAAAGTATGCAATCATTTCATCAATGTTTTGTTATGACGTTGTCACGTTAAACTATCGTCCGTAAACCGACTTTACAGACAACCAATTTTTTTTAAGTGAAACTTCTTTACTAAGCGGGCAACAATTTTCGAGCGTTACGAAAATTCCGATCGCACGAGGGGAACAGTTAGGAACGGTAGCATGCTATACGCTAGTTGAATGGGCCGGAAGTAAGGACGGCAGGGGAGAGATAGAAATGACGCAGCAGTGATGCTACGGAATTGTCGCAACGCTGCTTGTGGTTGTCTATAATCATCAGTTTTAGTTAACGGCTGACTGACGATTGTCACTTCCATATTTGTTTTAAAATTTAATTTAAAGAATCTAAAATTTGTTTATTTTAGTTTCTCAAGGTCACGATATACTGCATCTACAAGATGCTGCAGGCTGTGAACTATTATACCTAGTGTCTCATTTAGTACAATTCCAGCACAGTTAGCTATCAAGTTTGGAGAAGAAAATGGTCCTTCTCCAAGGTTGAACAGTGGTTGCCGAAAATCACTAACCGCGTTTCCTCTCAGACGAGCTCTCGTGTCTTTTTTTCTCGCAAATTCAGTCTTTGTGAATGGAACTCCACAAGCGAGATGATTTTAAGCATGCTTTTTAATGCACGTGTCCCTTTTTGTAACGACGGAAAGTGTCTGCCGAAAATCACCAGCAAACACAAAAAGTAACCCCACTCATGACACCAAATTGTTCGGTGAACAGCTTCAACAGTAACATCTGTTGACTCGCGAGACGCTTCGTGGTTTCAAAAGAAGATTCTTCAGTTCGGCGCAACCTTGCTCCTTTCCTCTGAGAAGTCATTAGTGAGAGTTGTGATTTTCTTTTATGCAAGTTATACAGTTACAGTAACTATAACTTTACAAAAAACTTGATACAACACGTTATAGAAATATTTACACAAAGCGTCAATAAGATAAGTTAGAACCTAACCTAAATAAGTTTTCAAATTAAAACAATGTCTATGTCATAGATGCACTTCATACTGATTAACCTATTTATAGAGAACACTTGAAAACCTCATATTGTTAAATTTATTTTACTTTTAACATAAGAATAGACTGTGGCTGGGATATTAGACAACTATATGGAATCGTTGACGTTTTTGCTATACATTTTATTTCTTTAATTCAAAACTTTTAGGCCCGGCACGCCGATATAGCAAACCAAAAGGATAGTTTTTTTCTAACTTCAATTATAGATATTGTGATTTCTTACTGAAAACACGTCTTTACCGGAATATAAAAAAAAAAATAGCCTACAGCACTCAGGGATAATGTAGCTTCATATTAGTGAAAGAATTATTGTCAGAATAAGATCGCAGTAGTTTCAGGGATTACCCCCTACATTCTAACTTACAAACTTTGCCTCTTTACTATGCAAACAAATACCGCTAATACACGACAGTAGCCTATGTGGTAGTGGTCGGTGTAGAAAGAGGGGAGAGGGGGAATCAACGACTTGAAACGGAGAGTAATGTGCGCTTATCGAAGCGTGTATAGAAATAAAGGAGGTGGGGGCGGGATGTAGTAGCCTGTGACGAACAAAGGACTTCCCTTCGCAGTTTAATTACAGTTTTATTGACGTTTCCACCCGAAATTGAAGACCACGCTCTCCCTCCCCTCCCCCACCCATCCCATCATCGTTTCTTCCTCCGTGCTTTCACGGGCGACGCATATTAAAAAAAAATACGCTAGTGTCGGTACTAAGTGGACAACAAACATGAGCTCCGATCGGAACTGTAACCTAGATGCGTCAAATATCACGTGGGCGTTATTTACACGTTTCCGAACTGGAGCGTTATTACTCTGTCCCACAAATCTACTTTTTTTTTTTGTAACTGCACAGCAATCAAAATTTTGTAACGTTACAACAAAAAAAAACAGTTATCAAGGCATGTTTGTAGAAGTAAAATAGAATAAAACATTCTTTAAATTCGTTTGACGTTTACAAAAAAAACTATCGATATTTCACTTCGATTAGAGATTATTTTCGTACTTACAACTTAAAACTGAGAGATTTCATTCACGTATGTTGTACATGTGTATAAAGACATATATAATCCACGTAAACGGGGCCCATCCAAATACAATTTCCTAGAACCGAACCTGCACGCACACTTCTTTACAGGTAGGATAAAGTCTTGCTAGCGGTCAATCAACCTGCCATAAGTGCACATTCCTCGTGGTTTCGATCATCTTTATCGACGCTTACATAAGTTCCATGTTGAAACAAATGTTTTTAATATAGTACTGTCGCTATTTTTTTTTACAGGATACACAATTATATACATATATGTTACTTTACAAACATTTGTAAGTTTACAAAAAAAAATTCAGCTCCAATTAAAATTATTTTTACTGTGTACCATTAACTAAGAGAAATTTCGGTAAATTTATTTCAATAGCTCTCTTGCGTTTGCTATTGGGTCATAAATTATCTCACCAGATGTTTTCCCAACGTTAATTTCGATCTACAAGGTCACACAACAAATCTTAATTATTGAACAATTGCTTGAATTTTTTTACAGCAAATATATAACATATTAATATTATACTTTTTTCACCAAAATAGAGACAAAACATATATAAAAGAGAGCTTCCTGACAACATTTACAGGAAAGGCCTTCAAAACAAAGCAATGACATAACAATAAAATAAAGAATATGCAGTGTAAGACCAAGCCTTAAGTACCGATGGTAACACAAAACGCAGGTCATGGATACTAAAGAATAAGTCGACCATTTTTACGGAGTTATTTGGAAAACACCACCGTGGGAAAAACCACCGTGGGAAAAACCACCGTGGGAAACACCTTCGTGGGACAATCTCCTGGAATCATCCATGGAAAATAATCCTGGGAATCCCATACTGGAAAAACCAAATTCCGATGATTGGGCCGGGATTCGAATTCGGGACCTACAGAATGCGCATACAGGGACTAACCACTGCGCCACCTCGCTCCGCGGGTCAGATGTAAGTTACGGCAAACAAGTCATAAGTCAGAAAGTGGGTTTTATAAAGGATAAAATATTTTTTAATGTTAACATGCTTCTGTAATCTGATATGAACCTATTTGTAAACAGTGTAGTTTAAAAAAACATTCCTCATATGAAACAGCTAAAGGTCAGTTACGTTTTCATACGGTAAGCCCCGTCACACTGTAAAATTTTCACCTCCAATTATGTTTGACAACAATTTTCTTCCACTTTCTTCATCAAATAAATTTGTGCTGTCACACTATTAAAGTTTTTTTGTTGGATAGTGCCAGCTTAAAACTGTAACTATGACTAATCTGAATAAAACCAGTATTTTATAAAAGCAATGTTTCGGTAGCCGGTTAAAAACCAAACAAAACACTGTGTATTATATTACCTGCAAATTAAGGCTATTAAATTGAAAAAAAAAATGTTGATTGAAAGATTTTTTTAGAATATCTTATTTAATGTCAGGTTAATATTTGTTACAGGTAAAACGATATATGAGATAAAGATAACTTTCTCGGGTGCACAAAATGAACTATCGCCCGAGCTAGTGTGGTACACATCTCGACTTACGGGAGACGCCTGGCTGGGCGCACGAGATCGCAATGCTCGGGGGTCGCCAAGGGCGACATTGGCTCGCGCATCACACGCCAATTCGCCTCTATGCGCCAGGCACCGAACCGGCGTGCAATATTTCGCGACGATAACGCGCCTCCGTGGGAAAAGCGGTGACCCTGTAACTTTATGCTGGAATATTAAAGACGACTTTCCTGAACTTCCCCATACCGTTTTCAACACTGCGTGTAGAATATTTCACACCCACAAAAGTTCGTTGAAACACCAGTTTTAGACCTTTATTTTTTTTTTTACTTCACTGTCCAAAAAGGTACGCGTTATAAATTAAATCATGGAACGAAACCTTTTACAGACAAGTGCAATTGGTTCTTAACCGTCATTCGTAATCAGACGCTTTTGCCAAAGCTTGAATGGTTTGTAAAATGGCGTGTCAACACCCAGTGGCGAATCCAGGATTTTGGTTTGGGAGGGGCTTGACCCAGCTGAGGCTAGGCTTTATCAAGGCAAACACTAAAACAATAGTGGACCCAGATGCTTTTGGAGGCTTTAGCCCCTTAGCCCCCCCCCCCCCCCCTCTGGATCCGCTACTATCAACACCTGGAACATCACGCACCGTTCGGAGGCTCAGAAGACCTGAGCGGGGTGTCGTGTAGTTAATCACGCTACGCCACTCCCTCAAAACCATTCGCATACGGATCGGAAGCTAACGTCAACGATGGCATTCACTGCCCGTGGCGAAATATTTTTTTTTTCTATTCCGCCGACTATGATTACCGTTCCAGGGGGCGCACCGCCGGGCCCCTGTCCACAGACAACGACCACGTCGAACACACGAACCAGTTCGTCAAACGACCACACGCGCGTGGCTTTTCCGTTCCGTTTCGGAGCTACGAGAGCATGACCGTGACACTATTAAGGAGGGGGGGGGGGGGGGTAGGAGTACCTCAACTGCAGATCGATCAGTCGAACGTGGATTATATCGGACGAGGTTCACGGCTACTGCCGAGTTTAAAAGTATAGTTCCACTCGCTCGCAACAAGATCTGTCGCGAGATTATATTTACCTATATTATTTGAACCGCAATGCTATTTGCACGGTGTTCACAAATATCTGGTGAACAGAAGTAGTATATAATAGGGGCTCCGGAAACAGGCCTCAGACGGTGGATTGAAGATTGTCGGTCCGCCATCTTGGATTTGTGACGTCACGGCGGCAAAAATTCCTCATAATTCCTCAAAAATGACTCAAAATGACTCAAAATTTCCCGTTTTAAGAAAAAATTTCCCGTTTTCGAGGGAAAAATTCCCGTTTCGAGGGAAAATTTCCCGTTTTATTCCTTAAAAATCCCAACGGCTAGAAATGTCCTGATAGAGGCTTAAGCATCCTTAACTCAAGCCTCAGTTAAGCCTCTATCAGGATGTGACCTTGACCTTTGACCTTGACCCCGACGGCCATCTTGGATCCACCATCTTGGATGACGTCATTTCGTTTTCGCGAACATTCCGGCATTGTGTTATCCGCCATTTTGAATTATGACGTCATCGTAGCAATTTCCGTTACGGCCGCCATCTTTAAATTTATTATCCGATTTTAATGAAAAAATATTTTAAAATTATAAAAAAATTAAATAAAAAAATTTTTAATAACATATTTAAAAAACAAACATTTACAACACGGAGCTCGGAGTCCTCGGTTCGAACCCGACGAGTGCAAAAAAAATAAAAATGGCGACCGATCCTTCCCTCGTGGTGGACGCAGGCATACTGACTCCCTCCACTTTTTTTCAAAGCATATATATCGTCAGGTAGTATGACGTCATGTCCGCCATCTTGCCCTCGTCTGCTGGAAGCCATCATCAGTGTATCGTCGGCGAGAGTACGCTGACGCCATGTTAGTTTAATTCTTATCCGCTAGAGTGCAGTAATCATTTATTATTGCTGTGACACCCGCCATCTTGTCATTTGGCCGCCATCTTGTAAATCCGTAATTATTTAGCTAGAAATTCGGGAAAAATTACAAAATTCATTAAATAAATTTGTAATCTATATACTGATTGATTAGGTCGACTAAGGTTCTTGGTACGATCTAGGACGATGCAAAAAAATTAAATATAACATAAATTTAACATAATAGTAACAGGTTCGAGGAATGAAACACCACAAGTTCTTTTACAAACATAATATTTATTACATAATTTCTATTCTACTACAGGATCATTTGCGAAAGCCAGCAATCTTATAATCATTTAGTTCCGCAGTGGTGTGAAATGACTAATTCTTAGCTCCAATCGGTTTATACTAGACAGAGTCCAGCCAGAACCTTTACAGACATAGTCAACCTCTTCTTGACAGAGTTTCTAGATACCGTTTTTAACAGTTTGCTTCAAATCGTTAGAACTGTAAATTACTGCAGCCGATATCTTGAATGCACACTTATTCACTTTGTCATCGAACGGATATGGCTTTCCATATATACAGTCCAACCACAAGTTATATTTCAAAGGTCCGTTTGTTGCTACATCATCAGTAAGCCGATTGATTATGTCCTCTCTGATATCATCAAGAAAATTACAAATGTCTTTCGACTCACCTAACGTATTTAAATAATAGTAGTCCTTCAATGTTCCACGAAATGCAGACTGCGCTAAGTAGAAGCCATTATTGTTCACTTGTAATGCGCCGAACACAGTCTTAGGTTTATTTTCCTGTTCAGACGTCATACCAATCGGTTGCTGCACATCGGTTTTCTTGCTTGTACGCTCACGAGCCTTCAACCTAAACCGAGGAGCCGAAATTTCTGCAGGTAGTTCAGCAGTAGGCACACGGACTTCACCTTTACAGTTTTTCGCATGCCATCGCAAATTATCAATTCGAGTAAACCATTCATGACACTCATCACATCGAAACTTCATGCGAGATGGATTCTTCGTGCATTTGCTCCGCTCATGTCTTCGTGCACCATGAGCAAATGCGAACGACGTATCACAGTAGCTGCAAGGATACCGTGGTGATGAAGACGAACCTTTCAGACCCGATCCAGATACTGACGTTGCCGCAGTTGCACCATCTCCAGGCATACTCTTATGAACATCAATGCATCGTTGTTGCGCTTAAACCTTTACTTTCTACCGAACAGAAGGACCTTTGCATGCCTTCATGTGCGTTTTCATATTATCTTTTCTGGCAAACTGCTTATGACATTTCTCACAATCAAACATTTTACGATATAGGTTCTTGGCACATTCTCTATTCTCATGTCTTCGAGCATTGCTGTTGTTTGAGAAAATCTTGTCGCAGTAACAGCACCGATGTTCGTTAGTTGTTGTCGATTCGGCATCCATTGAAGTCTCCATTGATGACGAACCAGCGTTCGTCGAGTTTCCCTGTGCAGCCAGCACTAGTAGCATTAAAGTCTCTTCTGCTGGCGGTACCACGTCTGTTGAAGTCTCCTCCAGTGTTGGCATCGGCGTTGCCAACGGAATCTGCTCCACCATCGTCGACGCTGACGTCATGGTTCCCGCAGTCGATGGTACAACCTCCATCAAGTTCGTCGTTAAAGTCGGTAAAGATGCCATCGAGTTCGCAAGAACAGGTAATTACGTGATTAATGCACCAGATGAAACAAACTAGGTGATCCTTACACCGACGACGTCAGTAACAAACTGAGCGTCCTGTTGTCTAGGACTCGCTTATATACATGCACCGTATGGAATAATACGCTAGTCAAATCAAGAACCATTTACAATAATACTAGAGTCAAAACAACATTAAAAATAGAAGAACCATCAACGAAAATACAGCACATTTGGAAGCACCGGCAACGAAAAGGCAGCACATTTGGAAGCACCGACAACGAAACGGCAGCACATTTGGAAGCACCGACAACGAAAAGGCAGCACATTTGAAAGCACCGACAACGATAAGGCAGCACATTTGGAAGCACCGACAACGAAAAGGCAGCACATTTTGGACGCACCGACAACGAAAAGGCAGCACATTTGGAAGCACCGACAACGAAAAGGCAGCACATTTGGAAGCACCGACTACGAAAAGGCAGCACATTTGGAAGCACCGACAACGAAAAGGCAGCACATTTGGAAGCACCGACAACGAAAAGGCAGCACATTTGGCAGCACCGACTACGAAAAGGCAGCACATTTGGAAGCACCGACAACGAAACGGCAGCATATTTGGAAGCACCGACAACGAAAAGGCAGCACATTTGGAAGCACCGACAACGAAAAGGCAGCACATTTGGAAGCACCGACAACGAAACGGCAGCACATTTGGAAGCACCGACAACGAAAAGGCAGCACATTTGGAAGCACCGACAACGAAAAGGCAGCACATTTTGGACGCACCGACAACGAAAAGGCAGCACATTTGGAAGCACCAACAACGAAAAGGCAGCACTTTTTGGACGCACCGACAACGAAAAGGCAGCACATTTGGAAGCACCGACTACGAAAAGGCAGCACATTTGGAAGCACCGACAACGAAAAGGCAGCACATTTGGAAGCACCGACTACGAAAAGGCAGCACATTTGGCAGCACCGAATACGAAAAGGCAGCACATTTGGCAGCACCGACTACGAAAAGGCAGCACATTTGGAAGCACCGACAACGAAAAGGCAGCACATTTGGAAGCACCGACAACGAAAAGGCAGCACATAGGGAAGCACCGACAACGAAAAGGCAGCACATTTGGAAGCTCCATCAACAAAAAAAGGCTAAAAGGAAGCACAAGTTACGAGATCTAAGTCTTAGTTAGAAATCAGAATACAAAAATAAAAACATTAAATTCTTATAATTTAAATTATTTATTTTATTGCTTTACATTATACAAATGCAAGTAAAAAAAAGCCATTATTGTATGTAGCCAGCATTCCTCAGTTCCTTGAGTATGAAGGATATTTCTTTGATGCACGAATAGTTTCCTGCACAAAGCGAACCATGTAGAAGTCTTAGCCGGTCAACCAATATGTTTGGATCTTTCCATGAAGTATAATCATTCTCTTCTACCACCATCTTCCTTGCACCTTTATAATAAATATTATGATCTCTGATGTCTTCCGTTTTACCACCAACCTCAGGGTAACTTTCATGTTTGAGATGGTGATCATCACAAGCTTGATCAGATTTATTTAATATATCACGTCGTTTCCATCGTTTCGGTCTCAGGACACCGCCACATTCTTCGATCTTGGCAGCTTTAGGTGCTTCATCATAGTCGATGTCTTTGTCAACAGCCTCAGAGTCACTGTAACAATCACCGTAGAAGGAATCGTCTTCACCCAATTTACCGTAATAATTCGATGTTGATGATGTTGAAGTGTGTTCATCGTCTTCATGCTTCCTTTTTAGGAGTCCATCATTTTTACAAAGTAGGAAAGATCTACTTGAATTCGGCTGGAATATATTCTCACTTTTCACGTTAAGGATTCTTCCATTGTCTTCATTCTTCCGTAAATCATCAACCTTCTTCAATTTAAGTTCTTTGTCGAGATCGGAAGAGCCAAGAAAATTATTGTCGTAATGCATATCACTCTTCCTTAGGCTAGTAGATTCATCGTTGTCCTCTAGCTTGTACGCAGGCTTGGCGCTACAAGTTCTGCCATGTCTTTTTAGGCTCTCTCTCCGCGTAAACGACTTGCTACATCGAACACAACTTATCATATTGCGCAGTGGATTTTTAACACAGTCATTCTTCTCGTGTTGTCTTTTATTCTTTCTCAAGATAAACTCTTTACTGCAAAACTTACACCTATGTTCTTTCGATACAGCGTCAGATCCCAAATCGGAATTCATATTAGTTACTGAGACTAATGCCAGATACCAATTGAGTGTTTTAAATTAGATTCAATACTTAAATAGAAATTTTTTCATATTTTATCAGCGAGAATTAATATATCTCATGCAAAAGTACTTTATGCATGTAGTTCTGCTTTTCAACAACATATGTCGCCACATGTTGCTTGCAGGTAAATAATATTTAGTTCTTTTATGCGGGATGCGGGATGCTCACTAACGATCGCAAAAGAAGGATGGCTTCGCTAGACTCCAAGGAAAAGGAAGTTCGTCTTGCATGTTGGTGCTCCACAGATGTCTCATGGCGTAATATTAATTTGACTGAGTAATGATATTTGTTAATTCCACCTGATAAAAATATTGCAAGTTTTGATTTAGTAGCAGAAATTATCGAATTAAATGTAACTCCAAATAAAATGACATGTCTCATTAGACCAAAAAAAATCCATGCAGAGAGCGGTTTCTCAGAATAGTCAGAAACACTTGAAAAAACCACAGGAATGATTGCAAGAACACGGGAAAAACCATCAAAATATTGTCAAGAATAATCAGGAGCACACTGAGAAAACCACCATAATATTAACAATAATAATCGGAAGCACACGGAGAAAACCATCATAATATTGACCAGATTAATCGGAAGCACACAGAGAAAACCACCACATGTTTTCTTTGATATCATAAAATTACAAGAAAAAATATTTAAAAATAAAAATAAATTAATAAAAAAATAAAAAAAAATGCATAAATTTCTGGCTTGTACAAGAACTCTATCTTTGCTCAACAATGATAAGTTTACAAGCTAGCAGAAACTGTTTATGCATTTTTTTTATTTTTTTATTTTTTTATTAATTTATTTTTATTTTTAAATATTTTTTCTTGTAATTTTATGATATCAAAGAAAACATGTGGTGGTTTTCTCTGTGTGCTTCCGATTAATCTGGTCAATATTATGATGGTTTTCTCCGTGTGCTTCCGATTATTATTGTTAATATTATGGTGGTTTTCTCAGTGTGCTCCTGATTATTCTTAACAATATTTTGATGGTTTTTCCCGTGTTCTTGCAATCATTCCTGTGGTTTCTTCAAGTGTTTCTGACTATTCTGAGAAACCGCTCTCTGCATGGATTTTTTTTGGTCTAATGAGACATGTCATTTTATTTGGAGTTACATTTAATTCGATAATTTCTGCTACTAAATTAAAACTTGCAATATTTTTATCAGGTGGAATTAACAAATATCATTACTCAGTCAAATTAATATTACGCCATGAGACATCTGTGGAGCACCAACATGCAAGACGAACTTCCTTTTCCTTGGAGTCTAGCGAAGCCATCCTTCTTTTGCGATCGTTAGTGAGCATCCCGTATCCCGCATAAAAGAACTAATTATTTTCCTGCAAGCAACATGTGGCGACATATGTTGTTGAAAAGCAGAACTACATGCATAAAGTACTTTTGCATGAGATATATTAATTCTCGCTGATAAAATATGAAAAAATTTCTATTTAAGTATTGAATCTAATTTAAAACACTCAATTGGTATCTGGCATTAGTCTCAGTAACTAATATGAATTCCGATTTGGGATCTGACGCTGTATCGAAAGAACATAGGTGTAAGTTTTGCAGTAAAGAGTTTATCTTGAGAAGAATAAAAGACAACACGAGAAGAATGACTGTGTTAAAAATCCACTGCGCAATATGATAAGTTGTGTTCGATGTAGCAAGTCGTTTACGCGGAGAGAGAGCCTAAAAAGACATGGCAGAACTTGTAGCGCCAAGCCTGCGTACAAGCTAGAGGACAACGATGAATCTACTAGCCTAAGGAAGAGTGATCTGCATTACGACAATAATTTTCTTGGCTCTTCCGATCTCGACAAAGAACTTAAATTGAAGAAGGTTGATGATTTACGGTAGAATGAAGACAATGGAAGAATCCTTAACGTGAAAAGTGAGAATATATTCCAGCCGAATTCAAGTAGATCTTTCCTACTTTGTAAAAATGATGGACTCCTAAAAAGGAAGCATGAAGACGATGAACACACTTCAACATCATCAACATCGAATTATTACGGTAAATTGGGTGAAGACGATTCCTTCTACGGTGATTGTTACAGTGACTATGAGGCTGTTGACAAAGACATAGACTATGATGAAGCACCTAAAGCTGCCAAGATCGAAGAATGTGGCGGTGTCCTGAGACCGAAACGATGGAAACGACGTGATATATTAAATAAATCTGATCAAGCTTGTGATGATCACCATCTCAAACATGAAAGTTACCCTGAGGTTGGTGGTAAAACGGAAGACATCAGAGATCATAATATTTATTATAAAGGTGCAAGGAAGATGGTGGTAGAAGAGAATGATTATACTTCATGGAAAGATCCAAACATATTGGTTGACCGGCTAAGACTTCTACATGGTTCGCTTTGTGCAGGAAACTATTCGTGCATCAAAGAAATATCCTTCATACTCAAGGAACTGAGGAATGCTGGCTACATACAATAATGGCTTTTTTTTACTTGCATTTGTATAATGTAAAGCAATAAAATAAATAATTTAAATTATAAGAATTTAATGTTTTTATTTTTGTATTCTGATTTCTAACTAAGACTTAGATCTCGTAACTTGTGCTTCCTTTTAGCCTTTATTTGTTGATGGAGCTTCCAAATGTGCTGCCTTTTCGATGATGGTGCTTCCAAATGTGCTGCCTTTTCGTTGTCGGTGCTTCCCTATGTGCTGCCTTTTCGTTGTCGGTGCTTCCAAATGTGCTGCCTTTTCGTTGTCGGTGCTTCCAAATGTGCTGCCTTTTCGTTGTCGGTGCTTCCAAATGTGCTGCCTTTTCGTTGTCGGTGCTGCCAAATGTGCTGCCTTTTCGTAGTCGGTGCTGCCAAATGTGCTGCCTTTTCGTAGTCGGTGCTTCCAAATGTGCTGCCTTTTCGTTGTCGGTGCTTCCAAATGTGCTGCCTTTTCGTAGTCGGTGCTTCCAAATGTGCTGCCGTTTCGTTGTCGGTGCTTCCAAATGTGCTGCCTTTTCGTTGTCGGTGCTTCCAAATGTGCTGCCTTTTCGTTGTCGGTGCTTCCAAATGTGCTGCCGTTTCGTTGTCGGTGCTTCCAAATGTGCTGCCTTTTCGTAGTCGGTGCTGCCAAATGTGCTGCCTTTTCGTTGTCGGTGCTTCCAAATGTGCTGCCTTTTCGTTGTCGGTGCTTCCAAATGTGCTGCCTTTTCGTAGTCGGTGCTTCCAAATGTGCTGCCTTTTCGTTGTCGGTGCTTCCAAATGTGCTGCCTTTTCGTTGTCGGTGCGTCCAAAATGTGCTGCCTTTTCGTTGTCGGTGCTTCCAAATGTGCTGCCTTATCGTTGTCGGTGCTTCCAAATGTGCTGCCTTTTCGTTGTCGGTGCTTCCAAATGTGCTGCCTTTTCGTTGTCGGTGCTTCCAAATGTGCTGCCGTTTCGTTGTCGGTGCTTCCAAATGTGCTGCCTTTTCGTTGCCGGTGCTTCCAAATGTGCTGTATTTTCGTTGATGGTTCTTATATTTTTAATGTTGTTTTGACTCTAGTATTATTGTAAATGGTTCTTGATTTGACTAGCGTATTATTCCATACGGTGCATGTATATAAGCGAGTCCTAGACAACAGGACGCTCAGTTTGTTACTGACGTCGTCGGTGTAAGGATCACATAGTTTGTTTCATCTGGTGCATTAATCACGTAATTACCTGTTCTTGCGAACTCAATGGCATCTTTACCGACTTTAACGACGAACTCGATGGAGGTTGTACCATCGACTGCGGGAACCATGACGTCAGCGTCGACGATGGTGGAGCAGATTCCGTTGGCAACGCCGATGCCAACACTGGAGGAGACTTCAACAGACGTGGTACCGCCAGCAGAAGAGACTTTAATGCTACTAGTGCTGGCTGCACAGGGAAACTCGACGAACGCTGGTTCGTCATCAATGGAGACTTCAATGGATGCCGAATCGACAACAACTAACGAACATCGGTGCTGTTACTGCGACAAGATTTTCTCAAACAACAGCAATGCTCGACGACATGAGAATAGAGAATGTGCCAAGAACCTATATCGTAAAATGTTTGATTGTGAGAAATGTCATAAGCAGTTTGCCAGAAAAGATAATATGAAAACGCACATGAAGGCATGCAAAGGTCCTTCTGTTCGGTAGAAAGTAAAGGTTTCAGCGCAACAACGATGCATTGATGTTCATGAGAGTATGCCTGGAGATGGTGCAACTGCGGCAACGTCAGTATCTGGATCGGGTCTGAAAGGTTCGTCTTCATCACCACGGTATCCTTGCAGCTACTGTGATATGTCGTTCGCATTTGCTCATGATGCACGAACACATGAGCGGAGCAAATGCACGAAGAATCCATCTCGCATGAAGTTTCGATGTGATGAGTGTCATGAATGGTTTACTCGAATTGATAATTTGCGATGGCATGCGAAAAACTGTAAAGGTGAAGTCCGTGTGCCTACTGCTGAACTACCTGCAGAAATTTCGGCTCCTCGGTTTAGGTTGAAGGCTCGTGAGCGTACAAGCAAGAAAACCGATGTGCAGCAACCGATTGGTATGACGTCTGAACAGGAAAATAAACCTAAGACTGTGTTCGGCGCATTACAAGTGAACGATAATGGCTTCTACTTAGCGCAGTCTGCATTTCGTGGAACATTGAAGGACTACTATTATTTAAATACGTTAGGTGAGTCGAAAGACATTTGTAATTTTCTTGATGATATCAGAGAGGACATAATCAATCGGCTTACTGATGATGTAGCAACAAACGGACCTTTGAAATATAACTTGTGGTTGGACTGTATATATGGAAAGCCATATCCGTTCGATGACAAAGTGAAGAAGTGTGCATTCAAGACATCGGCTGCAGTAATTTACAGTTCTAACGATTTGAAGCAAACTGTTAAAAACGGTATCTAGAAACTCTGTCAAGAAGAGGTTGACTATGTCTGTAAAGGTTCTGGCTGGACTGTCTAGTATAAACCGATTGGAGCTAAGAATTAGTCATTTCACACCACTGCGGAACTAAATGATTGTAAGATTGCTGGCTTTCGCAAATGATCCTGTAGTAGAATAGAAATTATGTAATAAATATTATGTTTGTAAAAGAACCTGTGGTGTTTCATTCCTCGAACCTGTTACTATTATGTTAAATTGATGTTATATTTAATTTTTTTGCATCGTCCTAGATCGTACCAAGAACCTTAGTCGACCTAATCAATCAGTATATAGATTACAAATTTATTTAATGAATTTTGTAATTTTTCCCGAATTTCTAGCTAAATAATTACGGATTTTCAAGATTGCGGCCAAATGACAAGATGGCGGGTGTTACAGCAATAATAAATGATTACTGCACTCTAGCGGATAAGAATTAAACTAACATGGCGTCAGCGTACTCTCGCCGACGATACACTGATGATGGCTTCCAGCAGACGAGGGCAAGATGGCGGACATGACGTCATACTACCTGACGATATATATGCTTTGAAAAAAAGTGGAGGGAGTCAGTATGCCTGCGTCCACCACGAGGGAAGGATCGGTCGCCATTTTTATTTTTTTTGCACTCGTCGGGTTCGAACCGAGGACTCCGAGCTCCGTGTTGTAAATGTTTGTTTTTTAAATATGTTATTAAAAATTTTTTTATTTAATTTTTTTATAATTTTAAAATATTTTTTCATTAAAATCGGATAATAAATTTAAAGATGGCGGCCGTAACGGAAATTGCTACGATGACGTCATAATTCAAAATGGCGGATAACACAATGCCGGAATGTTCGAGAAAACGAAATGACGTCATCCAAGATGGTGGATCCAAGATGGCCGTCGGGGTCAAGGTCAAAGGTCAAGGTCACATCCTGATAGAGGCTTAACTGAGGCTTGAGTTAAGGATGCTTAAGCCTCTATCAGGACATTTCTAGCCGTTGGGATTTTTAAGGAATAAAACGGGAAATTTTCCCTCGAAACGGGAATTTTTCCCTCGAAAACGGGAAATTTTTTCTTAAAACGGGAAATTTTGAGTCATTTTGAGTCATTTTTGAGGAATTATGAGGAATTTTTGCCGCCGTGACGTCACAAATCCAAGATGGCGGACCGACAATCTTCAATCCACCGCCTGAGGCCTGTTTCCGGAGCCCCTATTATATACTACTAACAGATTTCAGGACTTCCGGAATTTAATATAAAAAAAAGTTATAAGAAAATTTTATCACATGGTGATTTTTAGGACATGTGAAAAATTGGACGATACAAGGGGAAAAAAAAAGTAAAGTCACATTTAGGCCATTTCAATTTTATCATATTCAAAAGGGAAAGTATCAAATAACATTTTTTTAGTAAGAATTCTCGGCTCTAAATTTTTTTGGCAAAGGCCTGCCACTGACCTTTCTTAATTATTGTACTATTTTTTTTTTTTTTGGTTACTTTACCAAAACTAGTTTTATTTAATATTGTTTGGAAATTACTTTATTTGTTTAAATTTATTTTTCATACTTAAAGGTAAATTTGGTTCAAAATTTTAAGGTTGGAATTATTTTGAAAATACGCTGGAAAGGACTAGAAGATGTGAGATCGAACTCGATGAATTGAAGTTGTAGTTGTAGTTATTAGTCTGTGGGGTGTCGGGTGAGGGGAAGAAACTCGCTGGTAAGTTACAGCAGCGACTTTTCAATTCAACGAAATTTTTCAATGTCCAGTATTGCAATGTTTAACATCTAGCTTTCAATCTATATAAATAAAAAAGTCATTTCTCGTTTGTACGAAATGGCTAATCTCCGAAAGTTCTTCACAGATTGATTTAATATTTTGAAATAATGTTGCATTCGTATTCGCGCGTGTTTTCGTATAATAAAAAAATCAATAAAGAAAAAGGAGCGCGTGTAACTCATCGCATGTTATAGAAGAGAAACTTATTTGGCAATACAAAAAAAAAGCGTGCTGTCTCTTTTCTTTCTTTTACATTTAAACATTTCACAGACGAGAGAGCCACACCCGAAGTTCCCAGAAGTTCTCCGAAGTTCATGCTCGCTTTTTTTTTTTCGTTCTATCTCATTGTATAAACCGGCGTGGCATTAAATTTTGCGGTCGATTAGGATAAGTTAGCTACATTATAAATACTTTAAAACATTGTGGATGGTTGGTTATATTAGGTAAGTATAGCTACATTAAAAATACTGTAAAATCATTTTACGGTTGCTTAGCTAATAACTTTTTAATATGTAGCTATCCAGGGCTAGGAAAACGTTTACATGATTTCACAGTATCTTTAATGTAGTTATCATTACCAAATCAACCGTCCACTATGTTTTAAAGTATTTATAATGAAGCTAACCTACCTTTTACAATGAAAAAAAAACCGAAGATGCACGATCGAGAGTTTGGCTCTCTCGTCTGTGAAAATAAGGCTTCCCTTTAACCAGACAGACACAGCAACGCGTGGCCGGTACAGCTAGTATTACATAAATACATAAGTAAATTAATTATCGGTTATTTGTTCCCGAGTAAAAATTGATTTTACTTCTTACCCTTTACCACCATACCATATAATTAACCATGCGGTAACGTAACAGCAAATAAATCTACCATTCTGAGGAAATTTCCCATTTTAAATTATAAAGCTACAACATTTCAGAGATAATTTAAACATGACTTAATGGGCAGTCCACAAATATTTTATATTTAACGTGCAGCTATAAATTGAAGTGAGGCGTAAAAACTAGGTGATAAAAAGCAAAAAAAAAATTGGCTGTCTGTTAAGTGGGTTTACGGACGATAGTTTAACGTGACGTCATAACAAAACATTGATGAAATGATTGCATACTTTTATGAATAAAATTGAATCATTTTTATTGAATTACCACTATTTTGTATGGATACAAAGAAGGAATGAAATGAAATCTACAATTTAATTGATAAATTTACTTTTATTTGCACTCATTAATTCAAATATGTTTATTACTTTAACGAACAGATTATTTAACTTCTTCCAATCTGTGTTATTCTGTTGAGGATAGGACGATGATAAGGAAAAGTAGGAAACGAATGGGAGCGTTTCAAGTTTAATGTGCCTCGAAAAAGTCAAATCGGATGGTTGTTCCAATCGAGTGGAAGGGAGATAGATGCGGCGCAAGCGTACAATGAGCGTAAAGGGACACCGCGTAACGGGACAATGTACGTAACGGGACACTTTATCGTGCGTGCAGCAGGCGTTCGTCGATTTATTAGACGTTGTCACGTCGAAAAAAAAAAACGCAAGCCCGTGAAGTTCCTGCGCGTAGTGTCACCGGAAATCGCCCGTTAGTGAGCTATTTGCACTCGTAAAGGCAACGAAGGACGCTTTCGGCAGCGGAAGAATCCTCGATGGAATCTGCTCATGCACAAACCGTTAGCGTGGCCACGCACGAGATTGTAGAAGGGGGGAGGAAGAGACCTGAGGGCGAAAGCGACCAATCTTCACATCAGAACGAAGCAACGCGTTTTTAACATTGACCGAGAACCGCACATCAAAGATAAGTGGTGGGCCGTAGAATCAACTGCCATTTTTTTCCCCCCTCACAAACCCCTCTTTGGTCCTACTATTCAACCAGTTTAATATTCTTTCCAACACGAGTAATTAGAAGAGTACCTACTGTCATGCAGCCCCTATCACGTGATTTTAAAAGTCCTAAATCATTTAGCGTTATTTGGCAAACGTTAAAAAAAACATTTCAATGGCATCATTGGATCATGGGTATATTTGACGATCCGCAAAGAACTAACAGCCAATGAAAATCATGAAAACAAAAACGTTAAACCAGTCACGTTTCACCATGATAAGGGGACACAAGTGGCTAAAGCCAATCAACAAATTACGCCGTTCTGATTTGTATAAAGAACTAATGCCCGGCATGCCTTGCAATGTGTCACTCATTTCTTTTTGATATTTGATTGAAGTAGGTACACATAAGAAGCATCTCTTTATATATACAATTATTCATATCTATATATAGAACTTCGTTGAATGAACTTATGAAAAAAAAAAAATACACAGACGAACACAGTGGACTAACGACGAGACAGATTAAATGCAGGCAGACAACAAACCTAGAAAACGCAGCAAACATATAAACACAACTATGAAGAAAACAAGTACTGTGGATAACAACGACGATAGCACTGACGAACACAAGTTTCCAGTGACAACAGCTGCTACGTTTCGGGAACTTACACCTGTTTCCGTCATCAGGCACAAACAGACATTGTGCTGTCTGAAATGTACATGTTGGAACATTTTTTTTCCGTGCTGTCATCCTTGTGCTATTCATAATACTTGTTAAGTTTCATCGTTGGTTCCTTTGTCCGACATCAGCTGATTCAGTTTCGTTTAGTGTTATTTTAAATTTTTTATATTTTTTCTTATTTTTGGAATTTCTCCATGACAAATTTGCAACACTGCATTAAATCATTCATTTACATACAGATATGGATTCCACTTGGGGATTAAAATTGACGAATTTTGCAAGTGTCTGCGAATTGTTTGTGTTCAGGTACTTGTGTTCCGCAGTATAAATGGGAAGTTTCAACACTTAAGCCTTATAAACAAAGGTGGAAAGTCCAAGGCAATATTTACGCCTGTAAATTTGTAATTTTTTAAAATGTGATTTTCTATATTTCAATTTGTGCGCAATTCAGCTTTCACTGTTCCGCTCTCATAGCAGTACTACAGTGAGGATGATAGTAAATACCTTAAAAACTATTGAGCGTTCCCGAGTTAAAACTATTTAGCTATTTTCAATAAATACATCGCACTCAAATTCCTTAAAACTCCATATACCATGGATACGTAATTTTCACAGCTAGTGTTTTCTTTTAAACAGTAAACAAACATACTTAAGCCAAAAGTTGATATAAAAGATGAAAATAAGTCAAAAAACACACAAACAAGCGCGTTTTCATTATTGCAAAGTTAACAAACATGGCGCATTAGATATTTGAATTTGTCATCTTTAGAGTTTCGTTAGTCACGAATTAAAGATAAAACACGTCCCAGATTTATTTGCAGGCGTGATCGGGTCGCAGAGAATATTTTCTCCTGCAGAACCCGAAGAATCGAAACGCGATTCGTAAAAGATGACGACGGGTGACTTCGGGTAGCCTTGGATCGAGAGAAACCAGCCTTCGGTCCTCCGCCCTTTGCTACACGCGAATCCTTTCAAACCCGACAAGGGCACAGTATTTCTTCCGCCGATACAGCCTTTACCCCCTCCCTCCTTTTTTTCTTCCTCCCTCGACTCCTTTCATGACCTAACGGTGCCCCGCGAATCGTAAAACTCCGAGCAGACGACGTCTCGCTGACGCGCCGCGGGCCCAAATTACGACCAAGAGGATACCATTTCGCTTCGAACGCCATCCCCCCCCCCCCCCACCCCCCCCCCACCACACCCCTCGGCGAAACCACGGAGAGCAATGACGTTCCACCTTTTCTGCAATGAATAACCCCTTTAAGGTCCTGTCCCACTGTCCAACTTTCGCTTCAAACACCTGCAAATATGTTGCGTCAAAAATAAATTTAAAAGGTTATGTATGACATCACCGAAAATTGAAAAACGTCACCAGAGCAGCCATGTTTGACAAGTTATATTCCTTGAGTTTTTCCACCATTTTTTTTTATTTCGCATATAGGACGGGTTCTTAAAATGTGTGTTGGATGCTGGACGCAAATCGGCCAATCAAAATCGTGCCTAGCGAAAACGGAAATGACCATCAGTTTCCGTCACAACGAATCTTTAAAACGGCAAATAACAGATGGGCGATTAAAATGGTTATAGAAGTTAAATTAAAGTAATAATGTTAAAGTCCTATGTGAAATAATTCTAGGTGTAAAAAGGAAATTATATGTCTATAACTTTAATAAAATCACATAACGTTTAATTATGCAACGAATATTATGAGAGATGTTCAAAATGCACAAATTCTATTTAAACATGAGATCAAAATTGAAAAGTTTTAGATGGTTCAGAACAAAAATAAACTTTGTGTGACATCATTTAAAACATAATTGAGGTATTCTGTACAAAAATAATTGATGGAGAAAACTGAAAGCCATTTTCCGTCCGATACTCCAACTCTTTGTGAAACATAACTGGAGACTAATATCAGACAGTGTGACATGGCCTTTACTTCTTTCCACTCCTAACGGCATGATCATGTATCTTTTCCATTTTAATCTCATGATTACATTAACTAACAACACAGTTCTCGACGGAATTGCTGTGCTGTTTGGGCACTTTGAACATGTAGGTAGATGTAACAATAATATTCGTTACACAATAAAACATTATTTCCTTTTCACACTCAAAATTATTTCGCATAGGACATTCATATTATAATAGTTATTTCACTTTTATAACCTCTAATCACCCATCTGTGGTTTACCATTTGAAAGATTCAGATGTCATTTCCGTTTTCGCTAAGCACGATTTTGATCGGCCGATTGCGTCCAACATCCCAACGTATTTTAGAACCGTCCAAAATGCAAAACCCGAGTCATCCAACTTAAACATCGCTAGTGGAGTTTTAGGTGACGTCATTACTCTTCAACTTTGACACAACTTATTGGAAGATGTTGGAAGCGAAAATATGACAGCGTCACAGCAACATTCACGCTTGCATATATGTGGCGTGCAGTGTAACCCAGGATCCAATGAAAACGTGACCATTTACCCGAGTATGCAGATGGCGCAAATACTGTAGGTTAATGAATCGGCCAATTTGTTTCCCCGAGCCTACTTACCATACCTTCTACCATTTCTTAAGGAGTTTTGTGCATGTCCAGGTTATTACTTCAATATTATGCGGAAAAAATGTTCTAGACTTTCCAAGAGACGCCATTCTCCTAAAATAAAAATCGAAAATGTTTCATTATATTTCTTTACGTTTTTAGAATGATCCTAGCAAAATGGAAGAATTGATTTTTTTTTTTTTACGTGAACCATAGCTGGTCAACTGGTTTATGTCAAAGAGAAACTTCAATAGCGGACAAACAATATGAATACGCAAACACAGAAAATAAGCCGTCAAAAGTTAACTGCACAGCCCGCAGAGAGAATTTCCGAGAAGGGAACTGGCCGACAAAATATATCACAGTACAGACGAGGACAACTGCAGCAAGAACAGTTCACGAAGACAAGACAAAAAAAAACTTGGACAACAGAAGAGACGCACAGGCGTACCCAAAGACGTGACTCACAAAGCATTTATATATTTTCTGTTCGTGTTGGTTGTAAAGTCCCATATTTAACATTTTGATGACCTAGTCACAAGGAAAATTAAATACAGTAAAAAAGGAAAGAAAATAAATAAAAATATCAGAGATGAACGTTTTATACCTGGAGTATCTCCTCCTCCCCATAACCAATGTTAGGATAAAAGCCATCAAAAAGTGGTTAACTACCACAGACGATTAATTCCGACGGGGTGTGTGTCTGGTGGCGGGGAAGGAAGGAGGGTGGGGGTAAAATGAAAGCTTTCGGTGGAGATAATGCGATGGGGGGGGGGGGGGGGAGTTCCGCAAGAGACTCGTCCGAGCGGACATTCCGGTAATTCCACAAGGGGGGTGTTTCCACGTCACAGGACGAGATCAGGCTGCAGATTTCAGTGAAAGGGAGAGCGGAATACGGCGGAATGGTATGACAAAAAAAAAAAAAAAGGAGGGAATTGGGGGGGGGGGGGGGAGAGAGACCTCGGCCAGAGACCGCTTTGTGGCTATCGGAAAACTTCGGGGCGCAGTCGGCGTCGCCGCGTTGCTACAACCATCAGATCTCTCTGCAGTCTTCCTCTTTACCTCTCTCATCTAGGCAATTTTTTTTTGTTCCCTGCGCACGCGCGTGCTTTGCCATTGGTTGAAAATGACGGGGGGGAAAGGGTAGGGATAAAAACCGCCTGATCATCGCGAATTCGCCGACGTGGCGGACTCGTCGGGGATCGCTGGCATCAGTTCCAACAACTGTGGAGAGATGCAAGCAAGGTGCTTACCGGTCGGACGTACCACAATCGCGGCAGTCCGTGCCATTAATCCAGCCTCGCATACCGCGTGCCACGACGAAGCGACCATGGCACGCGAATGTACCACCGTTTGACTGCAATGTAATGGAAGAAAAAAAAATTACAGGAGCAATTACAATTTTTAAGGTGTTCTAGTTATTATTTTGCACAAAGCATAATCTAGGTTTTACGCATAGTGAAGCAGTCTCGTACAGGAGGAATAGAGTAGTTTAATCAGAAATTTCTAGTATACATTGATATTTCCTCTTATTCTGGTCCAAGATAAACTGTGAAAAATTTTACCAAGATGAAATAAAACTAAAGATTTTATTTCTGTACAAAAATAACCCAATAACCTTATTTATATACGCATTCAGAACCTATTATGAACATTGCAGGTACTCAATGTTTTTTAGTTACATATGTCCACAACGTCCGGAGATAGATACAGTTGATTTGCAGTGGTAAAACACGGCACTCACGATCTGAAGGACGCGGGTCGGAATTACGGTCCGACTCTTCTCATCACTGTTGCCACCGTTTCCCGAAATAACTTCAGGCAAGTGATGCTTAAGTTAATTAACAAGCTGCATATCCCTGGTTCCTTTTGTTGCCACTCTAATGGCATTCGCTTTCGATGATAGGTTAAATCAAAATAAATTTAACCATACCCATGGAGAACGTTTAACGTTCCACAGCACCATCAACAGCTTTTAAATAATAATAAAAAAAGCGCCTAAAGTAAACTACTTATGCGAAGAATCGACTGACAACACGTCAACATGTCAACATGCATCGTACATATATGTACACGAAACGAGAAAAACGCCCGGATAAACGGAGAATTATTTAAGGTAAATTTAGAAGAATTTTTAACCACCTGCTGTAATCACCACAGTGCGAATTACGGTAAACTTCATTTTCTACCTAGTTTTTAGTTTCATTGTCCACGTTAGTCTACTCAAAAGATCGTACAAGTCACTTTTTTACCCCCTTGGACTTAACTGCCGTGATGAAAAATCACGGACAAGTTCCTTACGGGAGAAATCGGACTAAGAGGGTATTAATAGGGCAAATTTTTTGAAGGGGGGGGGGGGGACGAAAAAAAAATACTGAAAGTTCCTTAACATAAAAATAAAAATATTACATCCAATTTTAAATAGTTATTCTTCCCGAAAGTAATAACAAATTTATTGATGTTGATACTGGACAATATTTTTTTTTGGTCATAAGTAATCTGACTGGAGGGACATATTTATGCGGGAGCTTCGGCGCCGGCTCGTGCTTGGGAAGCATTCTTTTCACAGACGAAAGAGCCAAACGCCCGATCGTGCATCTTCGGTTTTTTTTTATTTTATTTTGGACAACGCATGATAACTAATTATCAATTAGGTTAGGTTAGCTACATTATAAATACTTCAAACCATTGTGGACTGTTGATCTGGTTAGGACAGCTACATTAAAGATGCTGTGAAATCAATGTAAACGGTTTCCTAGCCCTGGATAGCTACATATTAAAGAGTTATTTGCTAAGCAACGTTCGGGGCACTTCGGGTGTGGCTCTCTAGTCTGTGAAACGAAGGCTTCCCGCTGCGCTCTGCGGGCAAACACGCGGCGACGCCAGCGATCCCCGCGGCCGAACGGCGAAAAGTCAACAGCCGGCGGAGAGCTCCGCAGAGCAGCCGCGCGGCGCTGGTCAACACCGGCTCCCGCCGGTCAGCCACTGTGCGCGCGGGAAAACGAGACAGAACGCTGCTCTGAATCTACGTAAAAAGGAGTCAGTCCCGTTCATTGGGAGGAGGAGGAGGAGGATCAAAAACATATATTTATATTTAGTGATAAAAATTTGTATTTATAATATTTATCAAGTGTGTTTATATAAGTGAGCTTAGATTATTATCTAACAAATAATTAAATAAATTAGAATAAACAATCAGCATATATAAATCAGGTAATCTAAATCTAAATAAATAAATAAATATAAAAATATATATATATATATACTAGCTGCCCGACCCGGCTTCGCACGGCTATACTAATGGAAAAAGAATTAAGCCACATCTCCCATTTACAGTATTGGTAAATAATAAAAAATTCCGTGAAAATTTATTACAATGCACGCAACATAAAACTGATGTACCCGTACTTCGCTACGGCAGTCTACAGGCAGATCACTCTTGCGCCGCTCATGATACATGCCCCTCGTTGTGGGTACGCCACTGCCGCGCGATGCCTGTTGCCATGGAGACGCAGAAGGCATGAACAATGCAAAATACTGTTCTCATGCAGACAAAGTACCACTGTTGCCTGGTTTTAACCACCTATGCTATGGGATCTAATTTTCGGAAAATGTCATCCTGCGTAACATAAGGAACATTACTGTGAAGTTTCAAGTCTGTAAAATATATATACTTGAAAAAAAAGGGCAATTTTTGATATTTAAAGTACTTGCAAAATTTCAACGGTGATGAGGACTGCACTAACAATGAAATAGCCGTTGCCATAGAGACGAATGAAGCATCAACAAAGCAACAGCTGTTGCCATGGTGATTTCCTACCAAAAACTGGAAATAAAAAAAAAATTTAGGGGTGGACTACCCCTAACATTTAGGGGGATGAAAAATAGATGTTGGCCGATTCTCATAGATACCGGATAAGCACAAAAAATTTCATCAAAATCGGTCAAGCCGTTTCGGAGGAGTATGGCAACGAAAACTGTGACACGAGAATTTTATATATAAGATATGAAATGCTTTGTTAGTACGTAAATACACAGTTTTCTCAATCACCACCAACCCCAATCAACTTCCCGTTGGGGTGGTAAATACCCCTTGGTCTCCAGGTGGTAGTAAGGGAGTTTGGTCGCGGTGGGTGGTAGTGGGTGGTAGTGGGTGGTAGTGGGTGGTTGTGGGTGGTTGTGGGTGGTTGTGGGTGGTTGTGGGTGGCGAAAATGTTAAAACATATAATTCTCTCCTTTTCTAACGCACGAGGACTTCTGAAAAGATCTCAAAATATCTTGAATGGCCTAGAAAGTTCCAAAATGTGTAAAACGGTTATAAGTCTCTCAATATCGAAAATAGAAATCTAAAATATCTATGTTAAAAAATGTATCCTTATATATGTTTTATACCATTAAACATGCGATTTATCTTAACCCGAGCAACGCCGGGTTTCGCTGCTAGTTTAACTATGAAACCTAACCATCTGTCTTAACGATAATAAAAACTGTCCAAGACAGCAAAATATTAAAGATCTTATAAAACGTGCGAAAGAGTCTGAAGTTTGCTGGTTGCCCGTGGGTCTTAATGATGGCCTGGAAACCAGTAAAATTTATTATTTCGATAACCCTATTAAATGTAAAATCCTATTAAATGTACGTGTGATTGTTTTTTTAATATTGTATAAACAGCGCTTAATAGGCATTGAGCTAAAAAGCTTACAGACAATGACAAAAGGTTTATTTTAATTTTTATTTTTATTTTAGTGTAATGTTTTTTTTTTAAAATGTAAATTAAATTATACAACCACATTAATTTTATTTATATTTGGCAAAGGAGCAACAATGACTGCTGGAAAGCCCATGCAACCAAACAAAACTGTATAGTGCAAACATGTATAATAAAAAAACTTACTTTGAAATGTAACATTTCGACAGACGGGCTGACGGACACTATGTCCAGGTTGTAAATTCGGCTTAAGGCCCGCTCCACGGTATCAGACACGGATTGACCTACGCGGATACGTAAATCAGAAGAGTATCTACAACGGCACGCACGCAGACACGGGCGAGAGTGGATTAGCTGGGCCAATCCGGTCCCTTCTGTTTACACTAATACGTTCGACCTACAGAAGCTCGGTGGTAGCCATATTTGTTTACGTTTGACATACATATAAAAAAAATTGTTTCGAATACAAGAATGTTTTCTCATTACTTTGTGGTTTATTTTCATTACATATGTAAATCTCGACCGTGTTAATTGTTCTGTCCCTAAAACTTTACTAGTAATGTTCGTATCAGTGATATTTAAAACAATTTTTTTTTATACAGTCAGTAACCATCCTTGGCCTTTAAACTTTCAAGTATGTGTAATTATGAACTGCATCACCACGTTAGCAAATAAAGTTTAATTTTTTAAGACCGTTGGTCACAAAATATCTACACAATCTCATTGTGTTACCAAATGTTGTGGTTACCCGCGATGCGTAATCGGCAGACGAGACGGACAGCGATACGTTAAGTATCTTCGAGCTTGCGCTTCCGTGTTCCGTGGTCCAGGCGTTCATTGCGTAAAGGCAGGCGCCTTGTGGATCACGTAGCGCACATCAATGGGCTCGCTGGTGACTGGGACGCACCACAACGCCGAAATACCACAACGCCGAAAACCATAACGCCGAAAACCATAACGCCGAAAACCATAACGCCGAAAACCATAACGCCGAAAACCATAACGCCGAAAACCATAACGCCGAATGCCAAATTGACTACAACGCCGACAGCTAGAAAACTGCTGTGTACCACAACGCCGAATTAACACAACGCCGAAATACATTAACCCCGAAAAATGTCATTGCAGGACTGCCACAAAGGTTAGGTTAGGTTAGGTAAGGTTAGCACACAAATTCATTCAGTTTTTCATTTTGCTCCTGTGGCTCCCCCCCCTCCCCGCAGCAACATTTTTCGGCGTTACTGTATTTCGGCGTTGTGGTACACAGCAGTTTTCTAGCTGTCGCCGTTTCTGTCAATTTGGCGTTCGGCGTTGTCGTACGTTCGGCGTTGTCGTACGTTCGGCGTTGTCGTACGTTCGGCGTTGTCGTACGTTCGGCGTTGTCGTACGTTCGGCGTTGTCGTACGTTCGGCGTTGTCGTACGTTCGGCGTTGTGGTACGTTCGGCGTTGTGGTACGTTCGGCGTTGTGGTACTTCGGCGTTGTGGTACTTCGGCGTTGTGGTACTTCGGCGTTGTGGTACTTCGGCGTTGTGGTAACGACCCGCTGGCGACTGACAGTCCATTCGCCACGTCGCAGGAGCGCAGCCTGTGGGAGGTCCGTGGAGTCCGGACCCCTCCATCCCAGGAATTATAAACACACATACATGCATACACACAAACATGCACACACACATATATACACATACATATAAACATATACACATCAACACCTAGCGAAGACAATTACAATAACCTAGCTACATAAGGTTACAGAAAGATTATTTTAGGAGTATACTGTAATCCATAGAAAATGTATTTCCTCCCCATTATAGCTGTACGCGCGGCAGGAATTTTACTTTCAAGTATAATCTATGTTTATTCCTGGTTTGCACTAATTAAAATATTTACTGTTTTCTTTTCTTCAGAAAAATCATTACTTAAATTTCTACGTGTAAAATTCCGAGTTATAAAACTATACTAATGACTGAGGTTTTAGTGTGACAAAATTTTAAGATTCAGTTATAAAGGGAAATTACTCATAAAAAAGTGTTAGCTTGGCTATACTTCACAAAATCCTGGCTACGACCTTGAAGGTTGCCAACATCTGTGGTGACAATTGTGTGGTCATTAGTCAGTGACCCACCAAAAAAAACTTTTCTTCCAAAAGTACAACCACTTAGTTAACAAGAGTATTTTTAAAACAACAATAATTAAGTTAAAGTTACAAATAAAATAAATTTGATTTACACTGCTACAATACACCAACGTAACATTAAACACAGTTCCATTTAACTTGAGCGTAAAATTAGTGGCAGTAAACAAATAAGTTACATTTTTAAGTTACCCCTCTCTCTTTCGAGACAAATTTTTACAATTAAATCTGCAAATTTCTACACGTGCATATACCTACACCAACAATGGCAGAAATGTTTCAAAACGTTGTACAAAAAAAAAAGATTATGCATATGATTAAGAAATTAAATCTATAATTAGTTATCTGGAACTTTTTGCACGTACGCAAGAAGTGATAGTATTTTCACAGTTCCTGCAATGGTATAGAACCTCTAAATAGTAAGGAGGTTTCTAAGTTTAGAACAGTGGCGAATACAATTCTGGTGTTTACTTATTACATTTTGAAGTAGGATGAAATATGAAATAAGGTGTTAAGTAAAAACATTGGTTGTCTGTAAAGTCGGTTTACGGACGATAGTTTAACGTGACGACATAAAACATTGATGAATTGATTGCATACTTTTATGAATAAAATTGAATCATTTTTATTGAATTATCCCTATTTTGTATAGATACAAAGGAGGAGTGAAATGAAATCTACAATTTAATTGAAAAAATTTACTTTTATTTGCACTCATTAATTCAAATATGTTTATTACTTTAACGATCAGATTATTTTAACTATAACTTTTTGAATGAAAGTGATTGTTTAATTGGAATGTTCAATTGGCTCCATAAAATAGTATATTTCCTTGCACGTCGGTTAGGCGGTTCAACTTGATATTAAAATTTCTAAATATTTTTTTAATTCTCTTTTATGTTTCTTTTTGTTTATTGCTCTTTATTTTGGAAAAATGGAAAAATAACAAAAAAAATTGTTTGTAAAGTCGGTTTACGGACGATAGTTTAATGTGACAACGTCATAACAAAACATTGATGAAATGATTGCATACTTTTATGAATAAAATTGAATCATTTTTATTGAATCATCATTATTTTGTATCGATACAAAGGATTGAAATGAATTCTACAATTTAATTGATAAATTTACTTTTATTTGCACTCATTAATTCAAATATGTTTATTACTTTAACGAACAGATTATTTT
Source organism: Bacillus rossius redtenbacheri (assembly GCF_032445375.1). NCBI lineage: Eukaryota > Metazoa > Arthropoda > Insecta > Phasmatodea > Bacillidae > Bacillus > Bacillus rossius. The sequence continues at coordinate 36,957,219 of NC_086338.1, forward strand.
AACTATATCTTTTATACATGTTTGCTATTTAACGTCTTCCAATCTGTGTTAGTTTCATTTAATGTGCCTCGAAAAAGTCAAATCGATGGTTGATACAATCGAGTGGAAGAGAGATAGATGCGGCGCTAGCGTACAATGAGCGTAACGGGACAATGTGCGTTACGGGACACTTTTTCTTGCGTGCAGCCGGCGTTCATCTATTTATTAGACGTTGTCACGTAAAAAATTAATTAATAAAAAAATAGTTTAGTTAAAGTACTAAATTTAAAAGCTACTTTTGAAAAGCCCACCTTAACCTATTTAATATAATAGTAGATTCATAGGCCAATCGAGTGGAAGAGAGATAGATGCGGCGCAAGCGTACAATGAGTAACGGGACATTGAGAGTAACGGGACAATGATCGCAACGGGACAATGCGCGCAACGGGACAATCAGTCATCCTTTTTCGTGCGTGCAGCTGGCGTTCATCGATTTATTAGACGTTGTCATGTCAAAAAAATATATATATAAGTATACATGTCAAAATTAGCATGTTTTAAGCTATTACCGCGCAAACATTACGGTTACACCAACCTAACTCTAACCATGTCCTCACAATTACCGTGCGGGGCTAGGCACTGTTCCACTGTGCCCTGCCGTGACCCCTCTCCGTCAGAACAGACAGTTACACTCCTCCCCCCTGTCCCTGGAACCTCCACACACACTCCCTCGCTTCGGACACGCCCGATTCTGACCCAGTTCCCCTTAACCCCCCCCCCCTCCCTCTCCAATTTGCCCTTTACCGCGTTGCGCAACGCAATCTCGCGACATTCCCGGGGCCCGCGCATACCGCGCCGCCCGCCTCGCAATAACCGCCGCGCGGTCGGCAGAAATCGCGAAGCGTCAGGCGAGTTCACGAGACAACTCATTAGTCATTGCTGGTTCGGGCGGGAAGCGAAATTAGCTTCACTGACGAGCGATTCGTTTTGTAACGTTAAAATTTACTTTCTTGAATACGATGCTTTTTTTTTTAATTCTATTACTTTTAGTTTAAAATAAAATATTTTTTTTGACGTGACGTCTAATAAATCGATGAACGCCGGCTGCACGCACAAAAAAGTGTCTCGTTACGCACATTGTTCAGTTACGCTGTATTTATTCTTTTATATTAAAAAAAGTAGCTTCTGTCGGCGAGTGCAGTAATAATAGGCTATGTTAGATATTTGATTAGTTTATTTATATGAAAATTTGTTCATAATTATATCCAAACGAAAAGTTAATGTGGTTTTCATTGCTTATTACAACAATTTCGGCAATAAAGGTTACTTATTCTTGCATTTTAAAAATCTGATTACTAGTATAATTTCAATTATTTATTCTTTTATTATTAAAATAAAAATGATTTCAATTTTATTCATAAAAGTATGCAATCATTTCATCAATGTTTTGTTATGACGTCACGTTAAACTATCGTCCGTAAACCGACTTTACAGACAACCAATTTTTTTATAAACAATTTCGTATTTCTATCGTTAATCGACTTTAACGACTAATCAAAAACACAGTCACTGCACGCGTTCAGTGAGAAAACTTGGAATTTACTCGTTGGACGAAAGCGAGTAGCGAGTTGGCGAGTGAGCGTAGTTACCATGACAACTTTCTTCGGCAAATTTTCCCCGAGTTTTCTCCCCCTTTTTTTCCCCACATTTCCCACCTATTATTTTTATCTGGCACGATATACCAGATAGATTACGGTATACATTATCAAAAAAAAACATTTCAACAAACAAATATAACATAAAGAATGTACTGTAATTACTGTTTACATGGTCATCAGCACTAAATAACACACACACACAGTCAGAAAAAGAAAAGTAATATTTGTTTGATCAAACTTGAAACGAAACACGATTGATTTGGTTGCGCTTCAAATTAAATCACAGTTATTTGTATCCCTTAAGTTTATTTAATTTGTTAATCAAAGATCAGATAAGGATTATTGAATTCAAACGAATTTAGGATGGAAATAAAAATAATAAAAGTAAAAAGCTGGTTTGAACGTATATGCTATTAAAATTTCCCGACACAAAGTTTTAACCGAGATAGTCAAATTTCTCGGAGTGTTCCGGGTGTTTGAGGCCATCTAGCAATCTCAAATATGTTGATACCGTTTGCAACAAAGCTTCCGTACTATTTTTTTTTTTGTTTGACATGGCGTGGTGCTTATATCTCTGGCTACTTGTTTAAGTCAACACTTGTAAACTGGTGTGATCATCATGATAGCTGAAGCCCACGTGAAATAATACGTTATTTAATCACAGCACTTACAGACTATAAACCTGCATAAATACGTGGTTGCAACAAGGTGTATAATGTCTGGAAGATATGATTCATGCTTTGACATGCTAAAATTGAAGAAAAAAATAGTTCAAAATTAGAATTATTGCGAAAAGATTGAAAAACCCAAGATGGCGGGGCCCAAACCCCCCTTAAGACTCCCTTAGATTTCCGTATCTTCCAGATTGTGATGCAAAGCTGTAGGATTACAGAAATACATTTGATCGTGAAAATCTGTACAAAACTTTTGAGGGGCATTGCTCCCGGGAGCAAGTGTTCTGTGTAACATATCAAATTGTATTTTAAAGCGAAATATTAATATAAAATAAGAGAATCGCAGACGAGAAGCTAGCGAACCCACTGTAAGTACCTACTCGACGCTGAAGCCAAGGACATGCAGTCGACCTTAGAGGAGAAAAGGAATCGGGGACCGGTTTCAGCGCTCGGTAATGAGGCTAACTGCTGCTTTTTTACCTTGCTGACCAATTACGTGACGTGGATAGGAAATTCACGAAACTTGAGGTAATTTTCAAGTTTAGCGGCTTTTCCGTAAAAAAAAAAACTATATACATAATGTCAACGATGGTATTCTAAAACACTACCCTGAAAAGTGTGTGTCAAAATGCCTACTGGCTTCTGATAAATTACCGTTTATAGTCTAAATTAGGTAGCCTGTGCAGTGAAGCGGCCGTCGCCACGTTGCGCCTTATTTTCATTAGCGTAGCCGAGACTTTATTCAACGAGAGTTGGCCTGATAGTTGTCACCGCCTTAATTACCGTTTACTTGATAAGTACTAGTTGCATCTTGATCCTGAGGTTCTCCAGAGATCCTTGAGAATACAGCGTAGCCGAGGCTGTTTTATAAAAGACAGGGATGTCCATCTTCACGCCTACTGAAGCTCTACTGGAACACTAATTCATACGTACGTGTTGAACGAACTTTAAAACACTATGAATACTGTTTAGAACTCTTGCCACGACTGCATCGTCGTGGTACAAGGTAGACCAGGCTCGATTGTAGAAGGCCTGCGCGCATCACGATGATTGTACGCCTTAAAAAAAAAAAACCTGGTGAAACGGTTGAAATTCCGCGAGCGAATCGGGGGGCCGCGAGCCACGCTTTTAATTATGCCGCCCCCGCATTCCCCGGAAACCAGACCGCGAACGCCTGGGCCGGGTCGGCTCGCCGGGACGAATTATCGAGGTGTTGCGGTATGCGCTCCTGATTACCGAGTCGATCTCATTGCAGCGCATTCCAGCCTTACACCACACACTCAGAACCAAAGGTAGGTACATGTAAAAAAAAATTGGTTGTCTGTAAAGTCGGTTTACGGACGATAGTTTAACGTGACAACGTCATAACAAAACATTGATGAAATGATTGCATACTTTTATGAATAAAATTCAATCATTTTGATTGAATTATCACTATTTTGTATGGATACAAAGAAGGAGTGAAATGAAATCTACAATTTAATTGATAAATTTACTCTTATTTGCACTCAATTCAAATATATTTATTACTTTAACGAAGAGATGATTGTAACTATAACTTTAATACATGTTTGCTATTTAACTTCTTACAATCTGTGTTATTCTGTTAAGGATAGGACGATGATAGGAAAAGTAGGAAACGAATGGGAGTATTTAAAGTTTAATGTGCCTCGAAAAAGTCAAATCGATGGTTGTCCCAATCGAGTGGAAGAGATAGATGCGGCGCAAGCGTACAATGAGCGTAACGGGACACGGCGTAACGAGACAATGTGCGTAACGTGACACTTTTTCGTGCGTGCAGCCGGCGTTCATCGATTTATTAGACGTCACGTCAAAAGTTTGTAAAATTCTTAGTGGTGTGTAACCCGTTATGCTGAGAAATGCACTCAATCCGAATGTTATTCTGTTGACTACAATGAGGCAAGGTTGACTGACGTGGTTTCAAGAGAGCGTTTTATCTGCGATAAAGAAGATTCCAAGAACATAACTGTACTCAGCACCGACACAATAGATATGCTGAAAACACCGCACAAAGGATCTCAGTGCAGAGCAATCTGTTTGCGAAGTTGCGTTATGCCAAATATTTCTGACGGTTCACAATTTTTTTTATTTTAATGTTTTATATAAAATATATGTGTTTATTAATTACTAGCAACCATCCATTGCTTCATACGGATGCGATCTACTAATGTGGCGTCATTTTGATTAAATAAGTACTTATAAGTATCAAGTTCCCCTAAGTGTCCGTTGTTTTCAAAAATGATATACCTACTAACACGTACTGGAAATAACTAAAATTTCTTTGTAAATAAGGTTGACAGCTTTTTTTATCGTGAGACAAGACAAACAGATTTTGTTTAGAAGTCACACGCGAAAAGGGCTACATATAGCTGTCCATCTGAAGAGCATTCAACGCTCATATATATTCCTGGCTACTGTGGATCATCCTTAGAAAATAAGTCACATTCTATCGCAGGCTTTCTTGTAGGCCTTTTTGAGACATATAATTATTTAGTACATTCATTTCATGTACAAGTAATCGACAAGTCATGGAAAGTCATGGAAAGTCGTGTACAGGTCATGGAAAGTCATGGAAAGTCGTGTACAGGTCATGTACAAGTCATGTACAAGTCATGGAAAGTCATGGAAAGTCATGGAAAGTCATGGAAAGTCATGGAAAGTCATGGAAAGTCATGGAGTCATGGAAAGTCATGGAAAGTCATGGAAAGTCATGGAAAGTCATGGACAAGTCAGAGTAAGCCCTTTAAGCGCCCTAAAGGCCTTTCTAAACAAATGGCGTAGTTTTTTTTGTCCGAAGTGTCGGGCTGCAAACGTACCGCAGGCCGCTTGTTGCTCGCGGGCGACTGGCTGGAATGACCCGACGCGCGGATGAGGTGAATTAACGCGTGTTCCTGGTACTGAGCCGAGGCCCAGGACGACGTGGTTCGTTGTGGCCCGCAGCGATCCGAGCGGCCACTGCGCGGAACTAAACCAGCGCAGAAACTACACTCGCTCGACCACAGCAGTCCCCTCTGCCGGGCTGGGAAGCCTTCATTTCGCAGACGAGAGAGCCACACCCGAAGTTCCCCGAAGTTCATGGACGCTTTTTTTTTCCGTGCCACAACAGGTGTATTTATTTGGGATGTAGCTTACTCATACGTCATACGCCGTTCTATCTCATTGTATAAACCGGTGTGGCATTAAATTTTGCGGTCGATTAGGATAGGTTAGCTACATTATAAATACTTTAAAACATTGCGGATGGTTGGTTGTATTAGGTTAAGTATAGCTACTTTAAAAATACTGTAAAATCGTTTCATGGTTGCTTAGCAAATAACTTTTTAATGTAGCTATCCAGCGCTAGGAAACCGTTTACATGATTTCACTGTATCTTTAATATGTAGCTATCCTAACCAAATCAACCGTCCACAATGTTTTAAAGTATTTATAATGTAGCTAACCTAACCTAATTGACCATTAGTTATCATGAGTTGGCCAAAATAAACATTCACGGACACCATCTTCCCATTTCCCCCCCCCCCTTCTCTTTCCGTTTTTTTCCCCTCCTGGCAAGGCGACTGTTGTCTAAATGTTAATTCTATGCAATTTAAGACATTCCATAATGTAAAGTGACAGATAGTTAGATTATTTGTTAAAACCACCGTTGTTCACTATTTACTGATACTAGGGTTATGTTTCTTTAGGCATTTTTATATCAAATGTCTATTTTGTAGGTTTCAACATTACATAAAGAAAGCACAGACAAGGAATGGAATAGGTAAGTTTCAAAAGGATCCATGTAACATTAATATTTGCTTCTCCTGAAAAATTTGGACTACAGTCGGTTTTACTCTATAACGTCTTAGCACTCGGTTTACGGCATTCGAGGGAGCAATTTCATGAATACAACGGAAATGTGTAACAGGAAGTAGGGAGCAACGGTGCTGCTATCTATGGTTGATAATACGAACCAAGTCCACAAAGACATGTTTAATCAATTCTAACAAGATGGGCAGTTATTTTAATAAAATTCCTTGTCTAAAATCAGGTCTAAAGCCCGGGTTTGGTACTGTTTTCAGGGTTTTTTTTCTATCGGAGTCGTTTCATAATTGTTTAACATTTCCGTCTGCTAATCGAATGTTTCGATAGTCTACCGAGCCACTTTTAAAATTCCGGCAGCGAATTCTAGCGACGGGTGAGGAAAGTACGTATGATTCGCATCCAGAAGTGAATTTGAAGACATATTTTGCTATATTTATTACGCTCGGCATTATTTTAGAGAATAATACGTTAAATTTCGTATTCGATGCACGATTTTCATATTATCCAAGTGTATTTGCAATATGCTTGTTACTGTGGTTATATGTTACACGTTAAATGGCTAGTACTAAAAGACTCGGGCATTTTTTTCTTTTTAAAAAACCTCCATATAAAAGAATATGTGGGTTTGTTTTCTGTACTTTTCGACAGTTTTAATCAAAAGTTTGATGAAATTTTGCAAAAATCTGCCTTTAAAACAAGGGCAACAAAAATGTCTACATGCTATTTAAAAAAAAAATTGCACCCATTCCTTTTTCCCAACTCTTAAAGCAGAAAAATTGTTTTTTTCTTTTTTTTTTTTTTTGCACAATTGAAGAGGAAAATTATAGTCTACCTGATATTTCGGAGAGAAAAAAAAAACTAACCCCATCCCCCAAAAACCAAACCTCTTCACTCAGCCGTAAGCCCAGGCAACGCCAGGTACTTCGTCTATAGAAAGATAGATTTAGATTTCCATTCCAATTCTTTTAAACAGTGTTTAGCAACCCATAGAAAGTCTAATACCTCTTTCTCTCTCCTCCCCCCCCCCTCCCAGGATATGGTCACTTTCCTCACAAATCTACTTGAATCAAGAGACCCTCCGACTGAGACATCCCACGCCAGTTTGCAATTAGCGCCGCGGACGCGGTGAGATCAGGTTACCTATCGGATCAGCGAGAGGCCGGATTGGGCACGAGAGAAAAAACTACCAGGGGAGGGGTTGAACCACTTCGCCTCCCCCCTTCCTTTCCCCCTCCACCTCGACACTCCCCTTCTTAACCAACCCGAAGCTCCGAGCCGTGATTATTAATCACGGCGGGAGCCGATCGGTTCCGCGGGCCCAGACTTTAGCGCGGCCGCTGCAGGTAATTAGCTCGTTATGCCTTAGGGCGAGGCCCCCGTGCCGAGAAGCTATCGTTACAGCCGGTTGAGGAGTGAGGAAGGGCGTGAGGGAGGGAGGTTGTCTGTTGTCGCTAATTGCCTGCCATTAGCCCCGGCGCGCCCGCGCTGACAAAACTACCCCCCTCCGTCAACATCCAACATCTACACAACCACTCAGCAACACATGCCTGGGTATGGACTTAAGATGCGCGCCTTAAACGTTCGAGGAAATCGAGCGGAGTCCTTCAGTACTCGCCAGTGATTTGTAATAATATCTGACTTCGGTAACGAACCAAATTCATTTGTTCTCACGCTGCAAATACACTGATAATACGAAAACTCGGATACGCAGAATTTAAAATTACGACCGAGCGAAACAAATACGATTTCAACACTTCTGGACGCGAACCACAAGTAGTTTCTAAACCCACCGCTAGAATTCGTTGCCACGGCAGCTACGCTTACTATCGAATCATTCTATTCTCGGACAGAAATTTTAAAATACACAATACAAGCGAAAATACTTAAAAAAAAAAAATACCTGGACCTGATTTTCTACAATAATTTTACTAAACTATTGCCCGTTCTGTTACCATTCATTAAACAGTTTATATTATACAGTTTCCATTTGGCTTTGAGAACTTTCGTTGTCACTTCGCCACAGATGGTAGCACCTTGGTTACTACTCATTTCCGTTCCACGCGACTTCCGGTCCATTCACGAAGTTACTCCCACCAAATGCCGTACACCGTGAGCCAAAAGTTACACATCATCGAAACGTAAATGCATACCAAACGCATATGCGTCGCACGAAAACCGGGGCAACTACTAGCCGCGCCGTCACCTCACGAGACAAACAGCTTATGTCACAAAAACGAATCCGCGTGGCATGCGCCAGCTTTGAACGTGTGTCCGCTGGCATTCTCTGCAACAAATTACACTCATTTCAAAAGCCAATTTATTTTCCAATCTTGTGAGAGAGAAAAAAAAAGTGCAAAAAACCGGCGAAATGCTAGTTATAAAATTGTTTTAGTGTGTTAAGAACACCCCAATTCAAACCTCCAATAAATGGCTTCACACTGAAATTTCCATATTAAACTTAAAATTATAGGCTACATTATTTTAAACGACTTCTTATATTTTGGTGGAGACCACCACGTCACGTTCTTTCGGAGATTTGGAGTGTTCCGAGTGATAGAATTGTTTGAAGAAAACCTAACACGCACAAATTTCTTTATGGTGTGAGTTATTCAAACTGTGAGCAATATTTACTTAGAAAATTGTCTTCTTTATCTCTTCCTCTCCGCCGTTTTAAACCTTAAGGTATGCTTACGAATCGAGGTTTGAATTGCCAAAGAAGTTTCACTTATATCACGTGTATTGAGTTACATGCTCTCTTTTGTTCTTTCAGAGTTCTGCATAGTTTGTGTGCATTAACGTCTTCTCAATTAACCCCATTTTACGAGCTGGAAACGTTTGACAGACGGCCAGGCAGACGAGAGCTGTGCTTACAGGATCACTAGAGACACGGAAATTTCACGGATTCATTTAGTCGCAAGCTAGAATGCAAACCTACACACTGTCGCACTGTGTTCATGATTGGACCGCAGTTATCTGGAAACGCCCCTCTACGACCGTGAGCCAACGATGACCATCTAGGAGAGAAGTAAGCGAATCAGGTAGTGCCAAATAACAAGGATAAAAATGTTCTCGCTAAGAAATCAACCAATGGGAAAGTAAACATGGGTCGAGCACACCTATAACTTTGAATTCTATCCTGAGGCCAGAGGAATCCACGAAATTTCCGGGACTCTAAGGATCACGCATTATTGGATACGGAATCCTGCACAGCTACTCTCCAAAACAAAGATTTCATTGATCTTCGTCACAAGTAACCAACAACGCTGCCAAATTTACCTGCGTCTGAGAAATTGATTTTAACAGTAGTGTGTTAAGTGTGCTTTACAGTTGCATAATAATCTGATTTAAAATTCCATCAGCAATTCTTGCCTGCTGGTTCCGCCAGCAGAATGTACTTATTAAGGGTGTGTATGTCCTGTTACAGGTCATTGTTATTTTGACGTGACGTCTAATAAACCGATGAACGCCGGCTGCACGCACGAAAAAATGTCCCGTTACGCACATTGTCCCGTTACGCTCATTGTACGCTTGCGCCGCATCTATCTCTCTTCCACTCGACTGTTTATAAAGTAAAGTGAAAAGTTAATGTGGTTTTCAGTGCTATTTCACCAAAAATTTCGGCAATAAAGGTTAATTATTCTTGCATTTTAAAAATATGATTACTAGTATAATTTCAAGTATTTATTCTTTTATTATTAGAATAAAAATGAATCAATTTTATTCATAAAAGTATGCAATCATTTCATCAAAGTTTTGTTATGACGTTGTCACGTTAAACTATCGTCCGTAAACCGACTTTACAGACAACCAATTTTTTTACGTTAAACACTGTTAAACTTTTAGACTTTTTGAGTGGCCGAACATTAACAAAATTACATAGTGCATATTTTTCGCATAATTACCTGGAAAAGATGAATTTTCATAATTTGTGTGCAGTGTGGATAAGGAAAACCAAATAGAACAAAAAAAATATGAAATTTTTTGGATTTAAGGGAAATGCGTGATATGGTTTTAAATTATTCCAGAAAAAAAAATTTGTGTTATTTAGCCTTTGAAATCATACTTCTGAAGATAAAAAAAGCTAGATAAAATTAATTTTTTTTTCTAAAAAAAAAAAAGCATACTACATAGAAGCCAATAAAACTTACTTTAAATATAAAAATTTCCCAGTTTTATATTCCACTTCTTACTCCTTACCCGAACTGCACAAAAACGTTAAAAATGCAACTTGCCAGCTAATCATGTAAAAAGTATCATGTATGTATATATACATATAACATTTTGTTTAAGTTCAGCCACTCAAAACAGTCGACAAGTTTAACTGTGTGGAACGTAAATATGAAATAATGACCTGGAACGGGAGACACAGATAAATACAGCGGAGAAAAAAGAGAAAGTTGAAGTAGAGTGTTCGCGTTAGAAGCATTCTCCGAACCACTTTTTCAACGACTGCGCTCGTAAAAGTTTTAAAAGCCAGTGGGTCAGACTCTGACGTCAACTACTATAAATCATGGAAGTATAAGTCTATGGAGTGGGTGTCTGTTCTAAAGCTGAAGGCACTGGTTAGCAAAACAAACATTAACTACATACAGGCTAATGCTAAAAGGTTGTTAAAGGGAAAGAGACAGGAAAAGAAATACGCCATCTAGATTCAACTTTAATTTGGCAATAAAAATATATTGTTTAATTTCCAACATTTGGCTTTATTAAAGCGTAGTGTATAGTTAAATAACATGACTGAAGTTAATGACTAGCTGCCACGAATAGTTCATATTGTTAGGAACGCAGACAGGACCGCAAAGCGCGCCAGGTTCGGAGCTGGCTATCGGCCACTGACGTCACAAGCCGTCCATCGACGTAATGCATGCCATGCGCGCCTGGCCGAATTACAAGGGTCCCCGCTACCCACCTCCCTCTGCTCCCAGCGCACAATCACACCTCGGGCTATTGTCACCTTTAGCGGCCTGGGAATTCCGGGCTTGCAGAGGCCCCGCCGCGAGGAGTGGCGTGAATGAGCGTCGCTGATCTGGACGTTTCGGCCAGAGATGACGCAACACAAACGCAGCCGCTCTCACCCCTTCGAGAATAACGCCACGGGTATATAAGCGACACGACGCCGGCCTCCGCGGGAGTTCCGAGCGAGTTCAGAGAGTTCCGCGAGTGAAGGGAAGTGCGACAATGGCGATGAGGGTGAGAGACCCCCTCTAGAGTGTTTAGTTTTCTCCTGGCAGTTTCCATGGGAGTGATTGTAAGGTTATGTTCCTGTTTGTATAATTTATTTGCATTATAAATTATTAAATTATTATTTGATAACTAAAATAAGTACATTAGAATTAACTTTCAGCATATTTATTGATTTTAATTATTAATTAAAATTTATCTCGATTCTTTTCCTATATTAAATTATTTTACACACATTTTTGTATTAATATTGAATACTGAGTATTTAAGAAAATTTAATTTGATTGTACTTATACTTGACAAACCGTATTTATATCACTCCAGTCCTTTTATATTTTATTAATTATTTGAACTAAATTATATTTCTTTTACTACGCCAAGGAAGTAAACTTCTAACGCGCGTACATAGTAATTCACCCTTTTTTTATTTGTATGTAGCCTTTCTTTGTATGGCGCGCGCACCGTAAAAATCAACTCTAGTCGTTTTTTTTCATAACGCGCTTAAAAAAGTAAAACATTAAAAAAAAATTCTAAGAGACCCTTCGGCATTTTAAGCTAAGTTAGTTGTATAGGTGAAATTGTGAATGTGCACAGCAATGTAAACATGTAGTAAAAAGTACATACTAAGCCACCCACGTAATCTCAAGCAGTCTTCCCTATTTGACGTCACCACATATAAAAATGTATAAACATAGAAAAAAGTACAATGATTTTAATTATTTTAAACCTTTGTTTTGTAGTGGTATTTCTATGATACCACTTTGAAAAAATGTTACTATTCGCAATGTTTCAGTGGTAGGCTATTATTGCCGAAATACCTCGCGTGAGTAAGCCTTGTGCTGCTATCTGGCGATCCTAACAAGAACAAGCATCATTGGCTGCTTTAATTTTTCCTTCCGCCACGTCTGCTAAAAGTTACACAATAGATTCTAATTTATTTATAATATATTTATGTGTGCCTCAAAGGGTTAAAATGCTCCTTGTACCAAAAAAAAAAGGAGATTGTTTGAAAAAAAAAGTTTCTGCTTTTATAGTTTTTTTTATCAGCTATTTCTTGCCTCACTTGTGTTAACATTTTTCAAACGCACTGAACTACTATCTTTATTAAAATACACATTTTTTAAGCATCACGTGTCACAAAGATACAATTTATTTTTTGTGAAATAATTAACTATCAAGAAACATTATCAGAATTCCAAACCATTTTTATTTAAAAAATAAAAATAAAAAATAAATAAAAAACCGTAGCACCGCAACTTCAAGTTTGTATGAAACAAATTACGTAGAAATAAACGCACGTAATTCTGATGCCCCGTCCATACCCGTGACACATCGCACGGGAGTTGAACGCGGCAGTTACTTCCAAGGTCGCCCACGAGGAACGAACCCGGAGGACATTACGGCGCGTCGGGAAATCAGCCAGCACGCCAGATCGAACACGAAGCCCGGGAAAAAAAAAAAAAAGACAGCAGAAGCGGGTACAGTTGCAGGGGGTAGGGAAGAGGAGTCTCTCCCCTATTGCTGCCGCGTCGAACTTTGGAGAGGGATAAAGGGCTGGTGTGAGTGTTGGAGGGGGGGGGGTGGAAGCGCTACGTGACCCGGCTACGCAATAGCCGCATAACCGCGCGCGAGCTACGGGATCCAGGGCATCTTGCTATCCCCTCCCTCTTATCAAGGCCTCCCGCCCAGCTAAGCTTCCAGCCACACAGTCAACGACTCCCTGCAAGACCCGAGTGGACAAACAGCCCGACGTTCGTACGTACTCGTTTCCAGTTTGGAATGAATGCATTAATAAGTTTTAACAGGTTAGAGGGGGCGAGATGGAGAGAGAATTATAGAACTTGAGACAAACATAAAGTGAAAGAGAGAATGAAATAGAGAAAGAGTGAACGAGAAATGAGAGAAAGTGGCAAAAAATGAGAGAGGGAGAGTCAGGAAGGGAGAGGGTGAGAGAGGGTGAGAGAGGGTGAGAGGGTGAGAGAGGTAGAGACAGTGAGAGACAGTGAGAGAGAGGGAGAGAAAGGGAAAGACAGTGAGAGGGAGAGAAAGGGAGAGAGATAGAGGGAGATACAGAGAGAGGGGAGAGGGATAAAGGAACCAAAAACGCCATATTGATTTCGACAGTTACTTATGCCGTAAAAATTTAAAGAGTCCACAAATCAAGAGTTTTACAACAAATTATAACATAGTGTGAGTCGACTATACTATTAAATGTGTAGTAATTAAAAAAAAAAACCTTCACAGGGAAAACTTACTAGCAGTCAATCTATATATAAACTTCAGGTATTTCTCTCAATCATAGGTACACAATTTTTTTTTGTCCGTGGTGTCATGTTGAGTAATACTTGTTTAGTATTATCGTTGGTTCCGACATCAGCTAACTGAGTCTTGTTTTCTGTTAATTTTTTCTTATATTTTTTCATTCATTTTTTTTCTTCGGAACTTTTACATGAGAAACAGTGCAAAACTGCAATGGCGTATGTCCAAAAAAATACATTAAATCAACATTCCCCATTTGATGAATAACGTCCAAAGTTTGAAAATTATAACTAAATAAAATATCTACAGCATGATAAACTTTGAAACCAAGATGACGCATTTCCGTTCCTTTCTGTTCCCCTTTAATTTCTCGTCGAAATCGGGGGGTCATTGGAGTAAATTAGGGACGATGAGACGATAATGGAGCGATGACAATGAATGGTCGAGGTGACACTGGAGTAGAGCTAACAACAATCCTCGCAACGTCCGCCACGTTCTACCACAAGCTGAATTTTGGGGGGGGGGGGGAATAATTCGGGATTCATTTTGCCTTGACGGGAGACGAGTGATGTGACTACTCGACTAGTGACGTCACTACGTCGGCGTCACAGTATGCTCGTCAAGGAAATATACATTTGCCGTAAATTGATAATACGTGGTATTGAACATCTTAGGAAAAACTTTTTTTTTACTATTAGCACTTATGCAATAGTAACCTTAGGGGGGCTATAGCCACAAAATTGACCGATTAAAAAATGGTATATAATTTTAAAATATTGACTCAAATTGTACGTTGCTGAATGTTTCTGGACAACAGCACTTCGCTGAATACATAACATTAAATAATCAGAAATATCCTTTGAAATATCAATTAAAAAATTAATCTAAAACTTTGTATTTACAAATCTCATACATTTATCAATCATCCTATATATAGTTATGTTCATCACTAACTCAAACCCCAAAGAGATGTGTAGGTACCTTGAGATCGAGTATCATGAATAAAAAAATATTAGTCTACTCCACAGAGATGTGTATAAAATAGAAAATGAAAGTGTTAACAGAGTAACATTTGAAACAAGGCTACATAAATGTAACACGCCTTCGTTATTAAATTAATTTGTTTGTTATATTCATCATTTTTCGATGAGCGACTTGGGCACCTTACGAATAACAACGCTTATAATTACTAGAAACGCTTATATCTCAGAAAGTTAAGTTCTGAACGATAAACTTATTTTTTTTTCCTTTCACGGAAATCTAAATTTACATCACAGGGAATCTTTTGATATTTTGAATTTTGTTCTTATGCCCTTTCGATATTCTTGTTTATTTTTTTAATATACTTATATATTTTAAGTTTATATTTTTATTTATGAACCGTTGGTATTTTATGTATATAAGTTTGTATGCCCGAAAAAGTTTTTTTGGCAGATGTGCTTTTTTTTGCAGTTACGCCCTTTTGAATTTTTATATTTTATTATTTTTTTGTTGTCAATTTCTTGTTTCTAAATTTATCGGTAAATAACACAATTGCACTATATATATTTTTTGGTCAAATATTGTATTTTTTCATATATATATATATCAAAAATAAATTTCAGTTGCACGATATTAAAAAAACCTAAGTTTTAAATAAAAAATCGTGTTTATTAAATTAAAGTGTGTGTTACATTTATCATTTTTCAACGGGCGCCTTACAAGTAACTACTTTACATAGGCAATGTTTAAGGGGTCCGCCTATAGTCATGGATGTATGTGTGTTCGAGAGGCGGGATGATAAGCGCGACGCTTGCTAGTGCTTCTAGCGCGGTATCGCCTCTGGACTGGCGCGCAGTCTTCTCGTCGTGCACAAGTCAACTGTGATATTTGAGCGGTGACCGTAACACTATGTAGCATATATATTCAGGTGAAGGTGTAATGCAAGCCCCTTAAGTGCTTTCAAGAATGTATACCAGTTGTTTTGTAATATAATTACGTCTACGAGACGAAACTTAGCGGGGCGCGGGCGGCGATTAACCCCCCCCCCCCCCTTTTTATAGGGTAAACACCCTTCACCTCTTGCCTTGTTGAACACCACTCCTTGTTAGCGCGTATGCGCACTTGGGATTTAGGTACTTGCTATATCAGCCCTTGGGGCCTATTGCCCAGTCTTGTTATAATTTTTCCATTTTCAGAATCACTTGATGTAACGAGCGTAGCGCGCGTGATCTCTGCTTTAGAGGCCGATCACACTATCCGAACACCCCGCAAGAACTATCCAAAATATTTTCAATTATTTGATAAATATTCGGAAAATATATTTCATCCCAAAAACCACCATCAGGGGTCCGTTCAACAAGCACAACAAAAAGCATTAACCTAAAACTATGCTGTAGAATTGGGCTAAAAGTAGCTACAATTTTAAAACATCACAAAATGAATTCCACTGACATTTTATTCTATCACCATGCACACAACTTATCGACTGTAATATGGATATTTCCTTCGCTATATTATCCTTACTGTAGTATTTCAATACAATAAAAATATAAAAATTACAAAAAAAAAATTATTTACAATTTTGGAGTACATTTTTATAAATAAAAACTACTTTCAAAATAAGCAATTCACCTGGCGCCAGGATAATAAAACGACTATGCAAATATAACTTTGGATCCAATAATATCATTTCAAAAAGGAATTAAACTTAAAAAAAGAAGAAATATTTATTATACAATTACCCTCAAATAAATGAAAAAAGGAAAAAATTCGTAAGTTTACTCAATACGCAAAATTACTTAAAGCCCCTTAAATCGTATCCTGTCCATAGGCAAGTGTGGTTAAAAGAGTGTTTTTTGTACGCCCGTAGCAAAACTAATCAAAACGGAGCTCGTTAGCCATAGTAGCTTCTCTTGGACGCGGTCAAATTCACAAGCACGCAAAAGTGAATTACAGCAGACCAACAGCCATAAAATAATTGGAGCAGATAGTACTTACAGTTAGCCGCGTGGTATTTGTAAAATACACTCGCAAACTTGTAGTTCACCGTCGTCGCCAGTAACGAGTTATTTGAAACACAAGCCAATTCCTTCGAGTCCAGCATGGCTGATCATTCGTCTCCCTCAACACAGACGTCCCAGCACGCGCCGCGGCCCATTAGCGAATACCAACTTGACCATTTCACTCACTCAGTCGACATGTGCTCGCTGCGCATGCGCTGACGTCACAGACCGGCCGGTCGAGTCGTTTTTGCACGCAACCCGATCACCGCCGCAACACCTGCTTCTCCGTCGCCTGCCACCAACCTTAGCGCGGGCCATCGTAGAGACGCGAAGATCGGACAAACACGTTTGGCGCGCTCCATGCGAGCTACCGCGACAGTTTGCAAACGCAGTTTTACCGGGCTCCAACTTAGACGAGTTCCACCAAATTTATGGTCCACTTCGTTACAATTGCCAACATAAGGTTCTGCCTTTTAAAACGTCTTTAACTTAACTAACAATCAGCAATAAATATACACTTAAAATAAATTACCAACATATCAAATACACACATAATTTAAAAAAATTAAATTTACCAAGAAAACTTACATTTCTAACCAAGGCCAGGTCACTGGCCACAATCAGATCATGTAATTTATTTTCAATGTAGATAAATAATTGTAAATACGCCACGTGAGCTAACGACGGGACATGGTACGTGTTACATTTTTAATGGCAGGTGGTCTGTTTATTAAAAAATTGCTGTTTCTGGCTGGCCATTGTTTAGCTTCTTTTTGCATTAACGTTACTTGATTTAGTATTGCACCTCGAACCATGTTGTGTCGTGGAACATCATGGACGAAAATATTTGCGGAGTTCCATTATTCAAATAAATTCTTTAATGATTTAAATATTAATGAGCCCATTTGTCCGTTTCATTCTTTACAAATGTCTTGATAAGATGTTAAGTACTACATTGTGTACTTGAGAATTATCAAATTCAGGATTAATTTATGTTTGCCTAAATTATGCGTTGCCATTTTACTATGAACTCGCGGTTAACAAGTATTTGTAATAGCCTTGATTGCTCTGATATGGGAATTTTATATGCAAGAGTATAATTGTGTTGTTGGAGGCCGTATTTACGCTTCTTCATGTACTTAAGGATTTTATTGGTAAGCTAAATGTTTTACGTGCATGAATTGTATAGGAAATGCGTATAGCGCACATTTTATCTGAAATAACATTTTTTTGATAAGACCTACCAGTCATGATACCATTAGTTTAGATTATATAATGTTTAGTGTGTCTAAATGCATCTCTTCAGTCATTTAAATAATTAATGAATATTTTGAATA
Source organism: Bacillus rossius redtenbacheri (assembly GCF_032445375.1). Lineage (NCBI taxonomy): Eukaryota > Metazoa > Arthropoda > Insecta > Phasmatodea > Bacillidae > Bacillus > Bacillus rossius. Next base: position 36,975,113 of record NC_086338.1, read on the forward strand.
CTTAAGGCCATCGCCATTGTTTATTTATTCATATTAACTCAAGACGTGTAAGTGTGCGCGTATAATCTATAAGAGTATAAGTGTATTTAATCAACGAGATTATTCAAAATGACAAATCATGTTTGATACATATGTATTGTACCTGAGGGTTCTACAGGTATTTTTGTCATTGTTATATGTTTGCTCATCACGTGTTATCTTTGAAAATAATACTTATAAATAAAGTAAAAAATATTGATAATACTTATATGAAACGGGAGTATTTGGTATAGATTAATCATCAGAACATAACCTGTTTCTGCTTCCTTTTCTAGCACAGGACTTTGTTTATAATCCTATATTTTGCCAATGTTATTTAGCGCACTTTGGAGGTAGTTGGGTCATAGTCCTGCGACGGATTCGAACCCAGCACCATTCAGATTCACGCCTAAAAAATTGCTCTGGAAACGTGCCTTTTAGCCATTTTAACTGTTCTAAAAAAAGTTTAAAAACTTAATCCGAAATCAAAAGTACTTTTCGGCCCTCAGCGAATTCTTAAATGCTTTTTCGTAAACAAACCGACTTCGGGATATCTTGAGTGGTTTCCAAATCGCGCTGTTTTTTTCCTGAAACTTTGCGCACCCTGTGTGTACCCGGGCAGATAGGGTCCTTAAAAAAAGAGTCCTCATGTTGGCTGAATTGCAAGACTTTGTTTCACATCAAATTCTAGCGGGAATTTTGTGTCGTTGGGACGAAATATGATGCGACTCAAAAAACCTATGTCCGATGGAAAACTTGCGCTGTATGTCACTCGATATTCATCAGTTGCCGTCGCTTGATCCGCCCCCGACGCATGGGGAGACGCCCCCTGGACGGGATCGCACATCGGCCCGACAGCGAGGCAGTCGAGGCGAACGCAATAACGGGTCCCGGGAAGTGATGGAACAGCGACGAGGGTCGACTCGTGAAAACCAGCGAAGAGGCAACCGTTTTCACGACATCGTGCATTAAAAAAAACCGTCAGTGTCCTCGAGCTATACGATTCTCGCAATTAGAAACCGCCCTCCCCCCCCCCCTTGCAAGAGGGATCTTCCGGAAATTTGTCGTCGGTGACAACCGCAGTAATAGATGACCGAAATAGAATATAAATGGAAAAACAAAGACCATAACGCTTCGCAGGACATGTAAGCTCCGTACAAAGTATTAATGTTACATATTTGTTTTGTTT